>NW_024712526.1:10536181-10571181 GCF_018991925.1 Homarus americanus | reverse complement strand
AAGATAATTCACCCTCATTACATATCTGTTCTTTCGTTCATTGGTACAAATTATGTGTTCTTTTTTTTGTTATGATATTAGGAGACAAAAAAAAAAAATAACAATAATGAACAATAAAAATATTTGTTATTGTTACGTGATGGAAATAGTTGTGGAAAAAATATAATGACTTGCTCTCTTTGTAGTAGGAAAACAAAATTCACATATCAAATAGTGATGTGTGTGTATGTGTGTGTTAGTGGATATGTTCCTTGTTTATGTAGGTAACAGGAAAATGGTCCTAATGTGTAGAAATGTGTAGTGTTGGTTATATAAAAACCAAACAGTACCCAGGTAATGTAATTTTATGTTGAGGAAATAAGTTATGTTCAGTGAGAAATAATGTTCTTAGTATAGTATTTTGGTTTTAAAGTGATGGCGTATTTTAATCTCATGTTACTTATGTGCGACTTATGTGCTACTTATGTGTTACTTATGTGCTACTTATGTGTTACTTATGTGCTACTTATGTGTTACTTATGTGTATGTTGTTGGGGTGGGGGGTGAGGGGGGTATAGGGATGAGTCATTCCCTTCACTCCCCTCATAAGTCCCTCACTCCACCTGTAGAAGGACAAGGTAAGCAATAGGGCTCCTCATTACCCAACCCTCGTGACAGGTGAGATGGTCACTAATTAACCTGTTTAATGGTGGGGGTAAATCTCGCTTATATTTTTTTTAAACCAGTATTATGATTATTTTTTTGTATGGTCTTTTACTCAAGATGTTGTCGAATATTTTTGTCATTGTATTTGTTGGATGGTAGATGAGTGTGTGTGTGTGTGTGTGTGTGTGTGTGTGTGTGTGTGTGTGTGTGTGTGTGTGTGTGTGTGGTAAGGTAACCAGTGGCTGAGGTTGTTAGTATTTTTAAAACCACTTGAAGACTAGACACCCAGGTGGTTTTTTCACCTGAAGATTAATCACTCTAATCTAACCTAACCTAACCTGACCTAATCTAACTTTAACCAAACCAAACCTAACTAAACCAAACCTAACCTAACCTAACCTAACCTAACCTAACCTGACCTAACTAAACCTAACCTAAACCCAACCTAACCTAACCAAACTCACCAAGTAATAAAAAGGGTGGTTAATCTTCAGATAAAAAAACAAAACAAACTAGGGTGTCTAATTTTCAGGTGGTCGACATGTTTTGCTCCTCCGTAATCGTGTGAGGATAAAACACAGCAAAGTCGATGTTGTGTTTGTATCATAGTAAATATTTGGTTTTGCTGTGCTGTTCTGTTTATGCTGTAAGAAATAATGAGTACAGCAGATGATAACAGCAGCAGCAGCAGCTAAAGAGGCTTACTTTAATCACAGCATCCTATTGTGTTTGTTATTGTCAAATGTGATTATAGACAACAGATGTACAACACACAAACACATACACATATATACACACCCACATATACATACACAACACATACACAACCCAAACACAAACAACACACAAACACACACCGAAAAACAACAACTATTTACCAAACAAGATCTCTGGAGACTTCAATGTTTTTTTTTTGTTTTTATTATTAATTATTATTTTCTTATATATGAAATCAAAGATGTAATTAGATCTTTATTGTTATCTGTGTGTGTGTGTGTGTGTTTGTGTGTGTGTGTTTGTGTGTGTGTTTGTGTGTGTTTGTGCGTGTTTGTGTGTGTTTCTCTCTCTCCATTCCAGCGTTTGTGTTCTTGTTTGTGTGACTGATTGTCTGTCGTAGTAAAGCTGTTCCTCCATTTATTTTTTTGTGTTTCTATGTAATGAAAAAAAAATCATCAGTAGAAATAATACAACAAAAAAATAAGATTTATTCCCTCGTTGTGTTTTATTTAAGTAATCCCGTAAAGCGAAGTAAATTTATTTTATTGAGTAATATATTAAAGAAAAGATTAGATTTTTTTTTAAGTAATTTTATTAAGAAAACAATGGATTTATTTGTTATTTTTTCTCATAACCAAAAAAAGGAACCAAATTTGGTCTTATATCTGCCCACAACGTTTCAATGAATTCTTCGAAGCATCCATGACAGGCTATGACTAACACCCCCTCTCACCCCACCCCTCCCCCACCTCACCCCTCCCCTCCACCCCCCCACCTCCAAGTCACTGAGAGCGTAGAGGCTGTAATTGTTATGACTCACATGCGGTACGATATGTTCTCCGGAATTATGACGTAGTGATTTTGTGAATGAACTTTCCATTACTTCACCCACCCCACCCCCCACCCCCACCTAACCATCCTCTTTCCTCCTCCTCTCCCACGTCACCCTCCTACCCCCTCCTCCACACCTCTCCTTCCTCATCATCACCTCCCAGACTCCTCAAGGCTTAAGTCCAAGGAATGAATGAATGCGCTGCCAAACGTACAAAATTAGGTTAATTATATTCATTGCCAAGTATTTTTTTCTTATTAACGTAAGACATAAACGAGATTAATAAATTGTATATTTTAATATGGATATTTATTTATATAGCTCTCGATTTATACCAAATACAGATAAAATTTAAACAAAATCGCATCGCTTTTCACTACGCTAAGGTTAAAATGTGATGACAGTGTACGATAATGTAACAGTTAGGTATAAAAAAATTAAAACTAACAATAAACACCAAATAAATACAATGAAAACAACTTTATATATGCCAATACATATTATAGTATTTAAATTATATAAATTTTTAAAAAGTATTCACTAAAAGTATCAGAATAATACGGTTAATAATATTCCACACTGGCAACTGACACAAACGTTACTCACCCATTCTTAGAACTCGCTCACGCTGACGTCATCACTAGCGGGCGGGCAACCGAGGGGTAACGGGCCAGACATCACCAACAAAATAATAATTTCTTTATTATTTTTAACCCTCCGTTTTATATTTCTCATTTCCTATTTATTATAAACATTACACACAGGAGGATGAAGTGTTTATCGATGTTAATTTAATGTTGTTTAAAGGATAATGTTAATAAAATAAGATTAATATTTTTGCTAGCAACATTTGATAACTTATACCACTTGTACACACTGAGGTGGCAGCCCTGAGTGCTTGTTCCTGGAGTAGGGGGTGGTGGAGGGGGCGTGGTGGGTGTGGAAGGTGTGGAGTAAGGTGTGTGTGTGTGAAGGAGGGGCTGATGGAAGAGGAGGAGGAGGATGGCAAATAAGTGAATCAGAGAGAGAGAGTTTTACACCCACCCACCCACCCACCCACCTTTACTGATCTAGTTTCTGGGAACACTGGGGCCACTCGCCCACTCCACTCACTATCTCCCAGAAGAACACGACAGACAAACAGACAGTTACTTCACTTACGTATTAACAAGATGTGTAAAGCCAGGCGGAAAAACCCTCACAGTTTGGCAACACTGTCAGGGGGACGACACTCACCATGCAGCATAACATATATATATATATATATATATATATATATATATATATATATATATATATATATATATATATATAAAGTAGAATCGTTATAGCAATTCACATTGATTTAGCAAGTATATAGATAGCACAGGTATACAATATACACCTGGACAATACAGGTATACAAACAATGTACACCTGGACAGTACAGGTATACAAACAATGTACACCTGGACAGTACAGGTATACAAACAGCACACACCTGGACACTACAAGTATACAAACAATGTACACCTGGACAGTACAGGTATACACACACCTGGACTACAAGTATACAAACAATGTACACCTGGACAGTACAGTATACAAACAATGTACACCTGGACACTACAAGTATACAAACAGCACACACCTGGACAGTACAGGTATACAAACAATGTACACCTGGACAGTACAAGTATACAAACAATGTACACCTGGACACTACAAGTATACAAACAGCACACACCTGGACAGTACAAGTATACAAACAATGTACACCTGGACAGTACAGGTATACAAACAATGTACACCTGGACAGTACAGGTATACAAACAGCACACACCTGCACACTACAGGTATACAAACAATGTACACCTGGACACTACAAGTATACAAACAATGTACACCTGGACACTACAAGTATACAAACAATGTACACCTGGACAGTACAAGTATACAAACAATGTACACCTGGACAGTACAGGTATACAAACAATGTACACCTGGACAGTACAAGTATACAAACAGCACACACCTGGACACTACAGGTACACAAACAATGTACACCTGGACAGTACAGGTATACAAACAATGTACACCTGGACAGTACAAGTATACAAACAGCACACACCTGGACAGTACAGGTATACAAACAATGTACACCTGGACAGTACAAGTATACAAACAGCACACACCTGGACACTACAGGTATACAAACAATGTACACCTGGACAGTACAAGTATACAAACAGCACACACCTGGACACTACAGGTACACAAACAATGTACACCTGGACAGTACAGGTATACAAACAATGTACACCTGGACAGTACAAGTATACAAACAGCACACACCTGGACAGTACAGGTATACAAACAATGTACACCTGGACAGTACAAGTATACAAACAGCACACACCTGGACACTACAGGTATACAAACAATGTACACCTGGACACTACAAGTATACAAACAATGTACACCTGGACAGTACAAGTATACAAACAATGTACACCTGGACACTACAAGTATACAAACAGCACACACCTGGACAGTACAGGTATACCGACAATGTACACCTGGACAGTACCAAGTATACGACAATGTACACCTGGACACTGCCGATATACCGACAATATACACCTGGACAATTACCAGGTACACCAAAGGAGCACAATAACAGAAAAAAACAAAAAACGTTAACAATGAAAACAAATACGTGCTCACAAATACGATTATTTATGGTTGGGTGGATCAGTGCGGGGAAGGGATTGATTTTTATTTTGCCGCTTGCAGCGGCTACTTTATTGTGCACCCCACACTCATCCTGTGAGCGGTAGCGCAAAAGGATTACAGAGTAGGGTTTACAAAGGGTCATAATAATTAACCCCCGTTGTCAGGATATTATGGCACTGAATGTTACACATTATTTCATTTACATTTTTTGTTTAGTTCTATACATAAAGGGTAACTTATTCACAAATGCGTGAGTACAGGCGTGTGAGGGCAACATCTCAGCCTCACCTTTGTGTCACATTACGTGGGAGTATTCAAGCTGTTACGTATTTGGTTCTATACATGAGAATTGATATAGTTACTAAGTGCAAAAAAGTGGGTACAAAGGGGAGGGAGGGATGCTGGTAGGAGGGAGACGGGAGTTTGTTGCCGTAGGGGGAGGGGGAGGGACGGTTGAGGCGACGGAGGAGGGGGAGGGACGGTAGAGGTGACGGGGGAGGGGGAGGGACGGTAGAGGTGACGGAGGAGGTGAGGTTACAGAAAACGTAAATTTTGCTCGTCAGGATTTGGTGAGACTCAATAGTATCTGTGAAGTATATTTTCCTCCTATACGCCAGACCAGATCACTGCGTATAGCGTAATACTCCCACCTGGTACACGGATACGCAATTAGAATTAACGCCATGATGTTTGTAAATATTAGTAATGATAAATAACAGCCCCGAAGCCACGTTTATTAATCCCTGAATGAAAAATTTATCGCAAAAAAAATTGTAACGAAATGAGAGTAATGGACCTCGTTCTATAATAATCTTCACCTAAGTGTGAGTTATACTTTAATTAAAAATAAACATTGTAACCTAACCTGACCTGACCTGACCTGACCTGACCTAAGCATTAAGGTAACACGGCCACAAGCCTCAACACTCGCCATTACCACTGAAGGACAGCAGTAAATAAATAAAGTTCTCTCCGGATAAAATAACGACTCGGTGTTTAAGGTAACATTAAATACCTTACTGGAGGCTTATAACTCACAGCAACTCTTCATAACTCTGAATAAACAAACGTCATAACTGCAGCCTATTATAATGATGCCTTACACTGATGTCTCTGAACCACTGACTGACCTGTGAAGACATAAACCACTGATGTCTCGACCTGTGAAGACATAAACCACTGATGTCTCAACCTGTGAAGACATAACCACTGATGTCTCGACCTGTGAAGACATAACCACTGATGTCTCGACCTGTGAAGACATAAGCCACTGATGTCTCGACCTGTGAAGACATAAGCCACTGATGTCTCGACCTGTGAAAACATAACATAAGAACATAAGAATGGAGGAAACTGCAGCGGGCCTATTGGCCCATACTGGGCAGTCCCGTTTACACCCAACCCCTATTGCTCATATGAGCATCCAACCTATGTTTGAAGCCACTGATGTCTCGACCTGTGAAGACATAAGCCACTGATGTCTCGACCTGTGAAGACATAACCCAGTGTTAGGAGTTACCGAGCCAGTCTGGTCAATACACGTATCAAAAATAATTGTTTAAAGACTGGCGTCATGATCACAACAAATCACTAAGACCTAATATATATTTCCTCGAGCATTAATAATAAAAAAAAATCATAGTTAAGTTAAGGAATGGTTGTTCACTTGTTATCACTAGTGAACTGTCTTTGTAACCAAACACACGAACTTATTAACTTACATGGGACAGTAGGCACGAGAGGAACCATATCAACAAAATCTCTCTACAGTGATGAAATATTCAGGATTAATTCAGATTTTATCAATTAAACAAGACAGAAAAATTTCCCTCATATACTCGATGCCTATTAGGAAAAGTTTGCCTTAACTGACCTTACTGAAATCACCATGTCCGGTACTTGCCAACAGTGCATAACAGAGAGCCAGTACTTGCCAACAGTGCATAACAGAGAGCCAGTACTTGCCAACAGTGCATAACAGAGAGCCAGTACTTGCCAACAGTGCATAACAGAGAGCCAGTACTTGCCAACAGTGCATAACAGAGAGCCAGTTCATGCCCAGTACTTGACAACACTGCATGACAGAGAGCCAGTTCATGCCCAGTACTTGACAACAGTGCATAACAGAGAGCCAGTTTATGCCCAGTACTTGACAACAGTGCATAACAGAGAGCCAGTTCATGCCCAGTACTTGACAACAGTGCATAACAGAGAGACAGTTCATGCCCAGTACTTGACAACAGTGCATAACAGAGAGCCAGTTCATGCCCAGTATGACACAGTGCATAACAGAGACAGTTCATGTACTTGACAACAGTGCAACACAAGAGAGCCAGTTCATGCCCAGTACTTGACAACAGTGCATAACAGAGAGACAGTTCATGCCCAGTACTTGACAACAGTGCATAACAGAGAGCCAGTTCATGCCCAGTACTTGGCAACAGTGCATAACAGAGAGCCAGTTCATGCCCAGTACTTGACAACAGTGCATAACAGAGAGCCAGTTCATGCCCAGTACTTAGCAACAGAAACAGACGTGACCGACCGCCCAACAGCCCAATCGGTGACCTTCCATCAAGACAGTGAATATGGAAATATGTTTACATATTAAGTAAACAAATAATATACCGTAAAAGTATTGGATGTGAATGTTATATTACATCATATTTTTTATGCAATATATATTAGGCGTCACAATTAATGTACAGCTATTCACGGTGGCCTCCGACTTTAACTCCGTAAATTATTCCTGATTGTCTCTGAGCGATAATCTGTTGTGGCATTATATTACGTTTGAAAACATACGAACATTTCAACTACATGATTTGTTCTCATTAAAAACAGTTGGCAGGGTTCTGAAGTAGACCAAACAAGCCTTTAAAAGCTTTACCTAACCTTTACAAACCCCAAAACTATAAAGCAACTTATCCAATTCTTGTTTTCGGTGTTTAATGTGTTGGTGTAGTTTTCGGTGTTCAGATGAGGAGGGGGAGGGGGGGGATCCATGAACTTGAAAGCTATTTGAACCCTTTTATAGGTTAGGTCAGGCCTTTAAAGGTTTGTTTGGTGTTCTTTATGGTATTTTACCCCCACAGTTTCCCTCTACTTCAGAACTCTGTCCACTTTGAACCACCAATACTGCTGGTAGCTGTGACGGTCTTATCGTTTAAAACATTCGAAAAATTTAAATTTGCGCAGGAAATGCCGCAGAAGAAAATCGATTCCTAACTAAAAAAAATAATTCAACTGATAATGGTAAAAAAAACCTTAATACCAATTGATTTAAAAACGAATATTAACCAAGACAATATTTAAGCGCAGGAAGAGGTGTCCGGGTGAAGGAGTCAAGTTAGGAAGCTTTCCAAAGCAGACAAGTTCTTCAGTTTCTCACGAGCATCCCAATAGTGGTGGAGATAAACTTTTGTCAAACAAAAAATCAAGAACCTAACCTAACCTAACCTAACCTAACGACTCTTAAATATCTATATACGAGTATAATAATGGATGCCCCTCATGTAACGAAGATGGCTGGCCAAGGTCCCCAATTACTGCTGGGTAGACAGAGGCAAATGGCGTAAAGAAACTTGCCCATAGTTTCACCCTGCCCGGGGTCGAACCTAGGTCAGCTTCTTGCGAGTCGAGCATGATGAACATTTCACGACAGGTCCCTTGAACCTAACTGAAAACCGGACAAATATCCACAGCATAAATTACAAGATGCAGCAATATCTGGGACTTTAGTTCTCATCCTCGCCGACTGTCAACAATGGCGCTCGTGATTTTAGGCCTTTAAACACAGCATTATCTTCATGTTAATATTTGTTAACAGAAAGTTAGTTTACTCACCTAAGTCGGTCTGTTGTCTTCGCTGCCTTTAGCACTTCTAGCAATGTAAAGTATCGGTATATTTTTATCACTAAACACTAACGTTAGTTACGGCGCTGTACAATAACACTATTTTATGTTTAAATAAACTTCCTGATCCTTCCACAGAATAACTTTCAACTCGATGGTTTGTTCAAAGAATCTTGCTGTATAAATATGTGTTTCGGTAATTTGTCTAATAACCCGTATTGGGGCAAATGTAAACGAACTAGTTGTCTGCCGCGGACACTGACCAACACCTCCATAGTTCACTCCAGTGTTCTCAGATAAAATTCTCAACCAGCCAAACACAGCCCAATATTCCGCCAAGTTATTAAGAGTTCACGATGAGGTATTGTAACCCTTTAAATAGATAGATAGGTAACAGTTGTAGCACTAAAATATTGATACATTTTATTATACAAGTTGTAAGTCATCTGTACTACACATTTCCATCAATTATTCATGAAACGCATAGAAAGAAAATACTGGAATTGAACACTAACGTAAACCTGGAATAAGACTCAACATTACTAACCTTTTTACCTGAAATTTGTCACATAACTGAAACAGGTTTAAACAATATCCTTTAAGTGAGACATACCTCATAAGTTAATTATTCAAAGACAAGGTTACTTTACACACTGTATTTGGCACTTGGGACTTATACATCATAGCGGAGTTCATTATATATATTAAACACTCGCTTCAAGATTTTCACCAGGTAGATGTATCTCAAGGTGTCAGGTAAAGGCGAAAGCGGGATGGAAGCTGAGGCAAAACATGGAACTCTGATCTTAGTTACTGTAAGTTCACGGGGCCACGACACTCAAAAGACGATTACAGACTAGCCTGTCTGAAAAGCCTATGTGAATCATCAAATATAAACGGGCATGAGAAAATATTTGGAAAACATTCTCATAGAAATTTTTGAGTTCAGTTTCCTTTTAAATATTAGTGATTTATTTTTTCGTTTAATATCGGAAGATTATTTGAAACGGGAGAAAACAAACGCCAACTTCGCCTGGAATACTTGAAACAAATGAGCTGAATTTGGTGATCACCCGCCATATCTGGGAACATTGTTTGACACACTTACTTATTTACCGAGACCATTAATTTTATTTGTAAAGAAAAAAATATATATTAAAAAAAATGTACTAGATATTATTAAACACATTTTGTCGTCAGTAATAATTGAAACATCACAAAGTAAAATACTCAGCACAATTCCACCATCTTTAGAAAGTTATAAATGACAAGAAAAGTAAATAATTTTTTCTACCATTATAATGAAAACAAATTGATCTTAACATTAACTTGAACAAAGTGATAATGGTACTTCTGTTTGTCTGTACTAGATATTGTTAAACACATTTTGTCGTCAGTAATAATTAAAACATCACAAAGTAAAATACTCAGCACAATTCCGCCTTGTTTAGAAAGTTATAAATGACAAGAAAAGTAAATAATTTTTTCTACCATTATAATGAAAACAAATTGATCTTAACATTTACTTGAACAAAGTGATAATGGTACTTCTGTTTGTCTGTTTACAAGCAATTATAAATATGTTTTGAGAGAGTGGATAGATCAGCATACACTATAATATATAACTCAGTTGGTAGTGAAATATATTTCGTTTTCTATTTTGTGCTAGTAATATGATTGAAGAAAACGATAAATAAGGGAGTAGCTAGTGTATATTAAATAATTACTGTATCTCCAGACGATATAGTATTATTCACACAGAGACTTTGATAACATTCTAAGGTAAATCTGAATTTTTAACCAATATGGCTGTTGAGTTGAGCAATGCGTTTTTTCAATGGTTTAGATAATTTTAAGACACTTTTTTTTAATAAAGTTTCCTTCGCAAATGACTTAAATATACTAGGGGATCTTGGGGGCCGCAGGATAGGATAGGGAGTTTTAGTCATTTGCGAAGGAACTTTATAGAAAAAATATCTTAAAATGTTTAAACCATTGAAAAGAAAAACATACAAAATACTTCATGCCTGTCAGACACGCTGGTTGTCTCTTCACCAGGCTGTGGCGAGGGTTCATGAGCAGTGGCAGGCTCTTACAATGTATTTTAATGCCAAGGAGTCTGAGGAAAGGCTTATAGCAGTGCAACAACTAACAGAAAGGTTAAGAGACCCTGATAAGAGATATTATGTTCCTATTGACCAAATATCTCTGGGGCCTGACATGTACTTTCATTTTCAAAGGGATGACATAGGAAAGCAAGAACAAATGGTCAGGGATGTTAAGTTCAGATGCCGTTTGGCGGTTTGTTAGCTTTCTGATTCCAAGAAAAGATATTAAGCATTGATTCAAGAAGAGTTATTCCCAACCTCTCAGAGTTTAAGGAAGTACCCCGTATACAGGGAGATATTAATATGATAGATGATGAACGACGGTCTTTGTGTGATGGGCCGAGTTCTTCTCATTTATATTTTACCATCCAGATATTCTTTTCTGTTATTACTCTTCAATTCTTTATTTATAAATATACTTTATATTCTTATTTAGTAGACTTATATTAGTAATTCTTGTCTGAATTATATATGTGTTTTATATTACTTTCGTGGTGTGTTTATTTAATAATTTCTATGCTGTGGTTTTAGTTCCACCATGTACATACATGTCTTATCTTTCCCTTCTTGTACTTTTCAAGTCTTTCATTTCTTTCATATATATTATATTCTCTGTTTCAATGTTCTTACCTTTCTGAAGTATACTCTGTTTTACGTCTATTCTCATACATGGGTTAGTCTGGGGAACCGCGTTATTCTTAGTACAACACTTATTATACTTACAAAGGGTAGCTGCCACCACCCAGACTTTTCATTATATAACATAACTCATGGAAAGTTTTTGGGTAGTGTGGTAGATGTATAGGCACGTGAGTAAGTATTATTTTCTGGGAACCAATGTTTAGAAGGAGTAGAGTGGTGATACTCGTAGATTACTAATTCAATATTTATTAACACAGCGAGTGGATAAGATGCATCTTAGATTCACTCAGACAAAACAGAACCGCAATTTACTTATTAAGTCATCAAACACTTCAAGAACTTATTACCTCATTAAACACCTCCAAGTACTTATTACTTCATGAGACAATTGTGGTATTATTTCTTTGACAAGTAAGATTTAGAAATTATTACACACTGTCAGATAACACTGGACCCGCAGGTCTTACTTTTATAAGTAACAAACTACATCTTCAATTCTTGGTTACAACATTTAATAATCAATATATTATTCCATTGTCACTGCAAGTGGATAATATGACACACTTGACACTATCCCAAATCAACTTATAACAGCACGTTCTATCGGCATGAACATGATACTTTTCCTTCAGTTCATGTACTCAGTTCACATAACATATTTCCTGGTAATATCAACATTTATGGGTTCACTGCTTAACCTGGGATTTCCATATTTCTGTTAGTTAATCCCTCAATCAAGATACAATAATACTTACTGTAGACCCATGTAACTGTGAGGAGTGCCTCAGGGTATATATCCCGGGTGTCTCCATAACAAATGAAGATCGCTGCTAGGGGGTCGGTTGTAGACCGACACACGCTAAGGGAGCTGGGGTTTGAGTTGCAGGACTTCACAGTTTGATCCTGTCGAATTAACGGCATCGTCCAACTCGGCTACCGACCCACGGTAGCCGATGAGTATTCAGCTCAACACACTGGCCTGGAGATACGTTGAGGAAGAGTCACGAATGCCTCAATAATTAACTTCAACGATACAAAACATATGTCTGGCAACGGTCCAGACGATATCTAAATCTCTACGTTACTCGACTTAATTGGCACAGAAGTTACTATGTTAAAACATGAACACTGATATTCACAAAATTGACTAAGTTAAACTGAATTAATAGGCGGCGGGGAACACACGTGAACATACCTGGAGATACGTTGAGGAAGAGTCACGAATGCGTGATTCTCCCTCGTGTAGAGGTATATACGTGCACAGATCACTGACCCACATCGGGCCTGGGGGCGAAAATGTAATAATAATAATAATAATAATAATAATAATAATAATAATTAGTTCATAGTAAATAAAATTTACAATAAAAATACAAAATTAAAATAAAATAATAATAACATTGATAATAATAATAACAATAATAATAATAATAATAATAATAATAATAATCATAAAAGAACCACAATGAAACACAAAAAAAGATCAATAGTGAGAAACAATATATGTATGTTGTGTTGTTAAAGTAAGAGAAACAATTGAGACCCTGCAATTGTGTGTAAATGAGGCAGAAAGTCAGATCAGCAACCTGGGACTTGGTCACAATTTTCGTGATGCCATGTGACAGCAGGGTCTACCATTAGACAACACATTATGCTTCCAATATCTTCCTAGGCGGTAGTACCTCCCTATTTGATGGCAGCCTACTACCTACTACCGTAAATGTAATGAAATAGGATGAATTGTGATACCATATGCAAAACCAATAACGTCATGAGTAACCTCGCTGATTTATGCACCTTAGATAATATGTCAGCCCCAGGGGATGGGTCGCCAAATAGAAATATAACGTTACTATGTTTTCATGAACCGAGGTTACAATGGAATCGCTTCGAATGAAATATGAAACACCACGATCCGATATTACACTCATTTGCAAATACCTCTGTATAGTAATTACAGTTGTATTATGATGCAATATCTAATTACAATAACATTATGATTTACTGCATTTCGATATCATTTCTACTTCAATTAATGAGATACCATTTATGAATATAACATATCACCTCATGATACATGCTGGCAACGGAACATTCTCTGATACACACTATGAGAAAACTGTGAGGAGTAACTTTTTCAGAGTGAAAGTTGTGAACTCTTGGAACAATCTGCCAGAGTGTGTTGTGACGGCACCGAGTGTGAGCTCTTTCAAGACCAGACTTGACCAACACTGGAGCAGGTTCAGGTACATTCACGGGCCAGTGCATGCCCAGTACTTGCCAACAGTGCGTAACAGAGACGTGACCGATCGCCCAAGCGGCTAACGAGCCAATCAGTGGTGAAGAGGATAAAAGTACAAAGAGACAATACACAACGAGACAATGTCGTCAAGCCTTCCCATGGGATTGAAAGTCTCTATGGGGACATCACAGGCAACACGAGGAAGTATCATCGCTACATTAATATCATTATATTATTGTACGTACTAAAGATGGAGCAGGTGATTCACCATAACAACAACAAATGCCAGAAATAATAACTGGCAACCTCACAGATACTAGGAAATATTCGTCCATTGTGACAATCGATGAGAAAGGGGCTGATACTTTCATGGGAGAGTGTACATATTGTCGTCTGTTAGACCGAGCCGCTGACTATATATTATATATTTGTTACCCATAAATATTATTCCGTTTTCTTATACGTTCCCAAACATAGAAAACGAATAAAATTTTTTTACGAGATGTTTTACAGAATGGCAGTCGAATTATTGTCTTTCTAGAACATAATAACACACATACCAAGGAATATTTATCGAGACAGACAATTATCTGGACATCACATTAGGATCAACAAAACGTGACGAGAGAGAGATAAATTATACGTTCTAATTTCAATGACTAATATCTTCATTAAACCAACATACCTCAGGTTATATCAGCACGCACTCACTTCATCTCTGACACGCATCATGTAAATTGCTGTGTCAGATAAGGGTAAAGTGAATGATGACTAAGAAAGCAGACCAGGAAAACAGACACAAATGTTGAAATGAAAATATTCGTCACTCAATTGTATTTAAGTAAGAACTATTAAGGTGATACGGATGCAGAAAAGTACGACGGAATGCAGAAATATACGGCGGGATGCAGAGAAGTACGACGGAATGTAGAGAAGTACGACGGAATGCAGAAATATACGGTGGGATGCAGAGAAGTACGACGGAATGCAGAGAAGTACGACGGAATGCAGAAATATACGACGGGATGCACAGAAGTACGACGGAATGCAGAGAAGTACGAAGGAATGCATAAAAATAAGGTAAACGCCAAACTACTCCTAAAAAAATGCTGCATTGGATAGTTTATTGGCACAACAGATAAGGCCATGGGAACAACAGACGAATGTGATATTAGACCAATACATAACTATAGGGAATGAAGGAACTCAATAGGCAGTAGGTGGTGTGGGATGCTAAAAATATCAGAAGATTAATAGGGGTTCGAATCCTCCTGCTTGACTCGAACACACGTGAGTATAGGGTGTTTATCCAATGCCACTCTCATTATGGGTTTGTGGGTCTCCTACACTAACACTGAAAAATGATAACAAAATACAAAGTTAACCCCGTGAAAGGTGAGTAAACTGATAAATTGCAAAAAGTGAGGTGCACAGGTGTCGAGATGTGATGGAGAAAATGTATTGATACCTGCTGCTGTGTGTGTGTGTCGCCCAAAAGATGTAGAATAACGCACAAAAACACAGCAGAATATATTTAACGAGGGGTGAAAAATAAAACAAATGTAAAGAAAAAGAGAGAAGCGTTAGAGGTGATAATAAATGTGTCGTAAATAAAGTGTTGCTGGTGTGAGGGAATCGACACACACACACACACACACACACACACACACACGGTAATCATCGTCCACTATCTTTTCTATATTCTCAATTCTACAGCATGATAACACGAGTACTACAGCATAACACGAGTACTACAGCATAACACGAGTACTACAGCATAACACGAGTACAACAGCATAACACGAGTACTATATAATACGTCAGGTACTGTCTGTTGCACCTCTCACATAACACAATAGTATACATCAAAACAATACCTTCACCTGCTAGAGATCAAGACAATACTCTTACCTGCTAGACATCAAGACAATACTCTTACCTGCTAGACATCAAGACAATACTCTTACCTGCTAGACATCAAGACACACCCTTACCTGCTAGACATCAAGACAATACTCTTACCTGACATCAAGACAATACCCCTACCTGCTAGGACATCAAGATACACCCCACATCCACATACTGCTTCTTACCTTACATCAAGACAATACCCTACCTGCTAGAATCAAGACAATACTCTACCTGCTAGACAACACTCTTACCTGCAGACATCAAGACAATTCCTGCTAGACATCAGACACACTACCTGAGACATCAAGACAATACCCTTACCTGCTAGACATCAAGACAATACCCTTACCTGCTAGACATCAAGACAATACTCTTACCTGCTAGACATCAAGACAATACCCTTACCTGCTAGACATCAAGACAATACTCTTACCTGCTAGACATCAAGACAATACCCTTACCTGCTAGACATCAAGACAATACCCTTACCTGCTAGACATCAAGACAATACTCTTACCTGCTAGACATCAAGACAATACCTTACCTGCTAGACATCAAGACAATACTCTTACCTGCTAGACATCAAGACAATACTCTTACCTGCTAGACATCAAGACAATACCCTTACCTGCTAGACATCAAGACAATACTCTTACTCTAGACATCAAGACAATACTCTTACCTGCTAGACATCAAGATAATACCCTTACCTGCTAGACATCAAGACAATACTCTTACCTGCTAGACATCAAGACAATACCTTACCTGCTAGACATCAAGACAATACTCTTACCTGCTAGACATCAAGACAATACCCTTACCTGCTAGACATCAAGACAATACTCTTACCTGCTAGACATCAAGACAATACCCTTACCTGCTAGACATCAAGACAATACTCTTACCTGCTAGACATCAAGACAATACTCTTACCTGCTAGACATCAAGACAATACCCTTACCTGCTAGACATCAAGACAATACTCTTACCTGCTAGACATCTTGAAGTAGTTTACCGACTCACGCGGCCTCTTCAGGTTAATTAAGTTTACCTGAGCAAGAGAGAGAGAGAGAATGAATTAGATATATAACTTCAACAATCCTACCTGCCGAGAGTCTTCCTTAATTAATATTATACCTTAGATGCCCTTCTTCTTCACCTGCGTGTGTGTGTGTGTGTGTGTGTCATCTTACCCTGTTCTTCTAGACCAGTTGTAGGTGACTATTGTCCTTGTCAACTTCCTTGTAATTAAATATAACATGGTAATCATATGACAACTACTTAACATACTACTATGCTTGTCACGCTCTTTACATGTCCTGTCATAGACTGTCATGTGGCCAAATTATGACACTTTTTTTTTATTGGCATACCTGTCATGAGTTTATCAAGTGGTCAATATTGTTTTTATTTATTGTATTTGTTAAAGGTTGTTGGTTTTGTTGTATGACGCTGTAGTGAAGTTTAATTGGCGGTGTAGTGAGTGTCTTCTTTTTCTTCGTCCAAACAGCTTCAAGACACCGAATCGTAAAAGTGAATGACTCAATCTCCAACGTAATACCCAAGACATTGAACGGTGGAAGGCTTCTGTTTACAATACCGTTATTACCGTTGGTCCGTTCTCCAAAGTAGGCTACAACGGGTGGAGGAGGGTGGGGATTGGGGGAGGGGAGGGGGGGGAGGAGAAGAGGTGGGGAGGGGGGGAGGGAGAGATGAGGTGGGGGTGGGGGTAGGGGGGGGGAGATGAATTGGCAGAAGCATCGCCGGCGGGAAATTGCCTGTTTAAAATTACGACCCCAGGAGTAAAGATATGCAAATGGTGGGAAGTAAACGAATTCATTTTCCATAAGTGTTTAAGTCACTTATTAAATATGTGCTTTAGTTTTATATTATACCCGTGGTTGTACTCAGCAGATAAGTGTTATGATTGTACTCTGTATAATGGTGTTATTGTACTCAGTTAAAATGTTATTAGTGTACTCGGTAAAGTAGATAATTTACAACACAGGTACAAACGAACACACACGCACACACAATGTAGACAAACAGACACACACAGCTAGATATATAGAGAAACACATATACACCGTGTAGGTCCGTGTACGTCATAGGTATGCAGTTGCGGATACATTTCTCTCTCTCACTCTCTCTCTCTCTCACATCATCAACTTATTTACGATACATTTATTAACTCTCCTTCTGCTTCTTCCTCTTCTTTTCTTATTTTTTCTCACATAAATTCATTCCTGGGTAACCGAAGCGATGCTGAAGCCCAGGGGTAGGTGCGTAAGAGAGAGAGAGAGAGAGAGAGAGAGAGAGAGAGAGAACAACAGCTATAATATTTTCAGTGATATGATTTATTAAAGTGACAAATTACATCAAAATACATCAAAATTAAATGTAGCCAAAATAAATCCCCCAAAAAGGCTATTTAATTCTATATAATCCACAAAAGACAAATTAGTATAGACTAAATTGAGTTGTTGACACACTTGGATCATTCACCTGTGCAGCTCTTCAGGTTAATTAAGTTTACCTGAGTAGATAAGGTACATTACTTAAACATTCTGGGCAGGTGAGTGTCTTCTTTAATTAGTATTACCTTTAGAACGTCTCCCCCCTCTCTCAATCCCCCCCTCCACCTCCTCACTCCGCCCCCCCCCCACCTCCCCCTCTTCTTGCAGGTAAGTTCTTTATGTTTGGGTTCTTTCTCTGTCTGTCTGCCTGTCTGTCTGTCTGTCTATTTCTCCCTCTCTCTCTCTTTCTATCTCTATCTATCTGTCAGTCTGCCTGTAGAAGAAGAAGAAGCAGAAGAAAAACAAGAAGAACAATAACAAGAAGAACAAGAAGAACAAACAGTCGTCATTACCAACACACAAACGCCACATTAAATATTTCTCGCTTCTCTTCGTCTTTAATTTTTAATAATAATGACGAAATCAAACAACAGTCATAGCTGCTGCCTTAATTTTTTTTCTAATTTTTTTTAACCTTTCGTTCAGGTACACCAGATTAAACAATACAGGTGAGAATAATTACAGTATGTATGTATGTATGTATGTATGTATGTATGTATGTATGTAGGTATGTATGTACACACGAGGGAGTCAGCCATTGAAGCGGTACAACACAAATAAAGTCAAGTTGGAACTGTGATAACTAACATACTACCTCATGCGGTCCATCTGTGTCTGTGTCTGTGTCTGTCTGTCTCTCTTTGTCTATCTGTCTGTTGTGTTTCTTCTCTTCTCTTCTCCCATTGCTCTCTCTCTCTCTCTCTCTCTAATAAGTCCCCTGGCCACACACCCGACTCTCACATGAAGTTAGAGACAACTTTTCCTCGCGTTCTCTCTACTTCATGAATTATTCAGAGCTTCAGTGACCCGAGCCAAAACACACTCTAACTCTCACCCTAACTTCTCTCTCACTATAGAGAAAGTTATAGTTAGCACACTTCCTAAATGAACCAGTATAGTGGTCCTGTCATTGCATACAGTAAGGTTTTTTTCCTATAACAACAATACGCTTATTACCTCACGTTTCGAGAAAACATCCTCTGTACATGCTACTTAAGATACATGCAATAGAATAGTGGTGTTAACGCTTTATCTATAATATTGCTGTAACTGACCACTAAAATTTACATATTTAACATAGAGAGCGGCATCACAAGGATTAACAGTCAGCAGAATTTGATGGTTTAGATAAATAGACAGAGATAAGCAAGTACAGTCGATTCCATTTATACCTGGTACACTGACTGGCAGATTTTGTATGATGTGGCAACACTGTGGAATGCTTATCTACCATCCATAGGCTGACTACTATTGTGAAGATCCTTAGAGACATTTTAGGAGTCTTAATACAGTATTGCCACATCTCGCAAAACACGCCAGCCATTGTACCAGGTATAAGTGGAGTCGACCGTACACAATATAATAACAAATAGATTCAAAGAAGAGAGTTGTATTACACGCACTGGCCTTAATGTGAGTAAAGTTCTTCGTCAGAGTCAATAAAGCTTCAAGTTTCGTGTCTGAACCTCCATAATTAGTCTCCTTACTTACCTATATATGGCAATCCCAGTCACCTCACAACAATCCCAGTCACCTCATAACTCACTCCTACTCCCAGTTACCTTACAACAGTCAACAGTCACTCCCAGTTACCTCAACAGTCCACAGTCACGTCACAACACTCCCAGTCACGTCAACACACTCCCAGTTACTCTACAACAGTCCAGTCACCACAATGACTCTAGCCCTAGTCTAAAATAGTCACCCCCCCATGCAAGTTAAAAGACCCTTTGAGATAAACACACGGTGACACTCTGAAGTTGTGACTTCCAATAATCTCTTTACTACCTGGGGAGTGTGGTGGAGTGGGCTGTGGTGGGATGGGATGGGGTATGGAGTGGTGGGGTGTGGTGGGGTGGGGAGTGTGTGGAATGGGGTGAGAGTGTGAAATGCGCCACTGTTGACATGCGGCGTGTCTGGGAACTAAACCCATAATATGATCAGTGGTTACAATAATATATAAGGGAGGTGTTATATATTACTTAAAGTTTCCTTGTTAGTAATCTGTAAATTATTTGTCATTTATTAGACAGTACGTATTTGTATTGCTTTATTGAGTGTTTGTGGGGGTATGTGTACGTATGTGTGTGCTTTTTGTGTATGTATGTGTGTGTGTGTGTGTGTGTATTTTCTTTGTTTCCTATTACGGTCTCTCTCTCTCTCTCTCTCTCTCTCTCTCTCTCTCTCTCTCTCTCTCTCTCTCTCTCTCCAGTGGATCTCAGTGCCCCTGGCTCGAACTAACGAACCTTAGAATAGGATACGAATAGTAGCCACTTGATCATTGCACCGCTAAATCCAAAACCCCCAGACAATATCCTCCCTCTCTCCCTCCTTCCCTCCTTCCATCCTCCCTCTCTCCCTCCTTCCATTAATTCCATCCTGCCTCTCTCCCTCCCTCCCCCCCTTATCTCGTTCTCTCATTCCATAGAACCTTCTTTTTTCTTTCTCCCTACTATCCTCCCCCTGTCCTTTCTTCTCTACTATCCTTCTTCCCTCCTTCACTACCACTCTCTCCTTCCTTCCTTCCTTCCTTCCTTCCTCTCCACTGTTGTAAGACGGATGACAGGCAGAGTGAGCTCTCTCGTAGACCTGCAGTAGCGTTCATTTGTGTCATTAATCGTGGTCGAGAATATGAAACACACACACACACACACACACACACACACACACACACACACACACACACACACACACACACACACACACACACACACAGAGGCGCGCGCTTGTGTAGTGACGTCAAGAGATTTATGTGACATCAATTTCGTGTTGCTGTTTACTCAAAATGGCCCACAGGCTTAATGTTGTAATGATGAGGGAAGGTGGATAAGAAAACGCTCTTAGCTTCTATTACGGTGCATGGTGACGGATGTTGGGGGGAACTGAAGGAGATTAGGAGAGAGGGGGGAGGGGAGGAGGGGAGGTTAGTGGTGATGGTGAGAAGAGGAGGAGGTGGTGAGAGGGACAAGAAGATCATGGAGAAGAAAGGAATGAGAAAGGTAAGGACGGAGGAAGGGAGGTAAGCATGGGAGGGAAGGCAAGAGAAGGAGGGAGGGACTAGAGGGAAGGAAGGAGGGAAGGAAGGATGGAGAGAAGGAAGGATGGAAGGAAGGAAGGAAGGAGGGAGGGAGGGAGCAAGTCATTACAGGAGTGATGAAGGCAATACATCACTTGGTCGACGGGCCGGGAGGAGGCCGCGTCTTGTCTTGTCTGAAGCAACACTCCACGATTATACACCTGCTGAGTTATACACCTGCTGAGTTATGCACCTGCTGAGTTATGCACCTGCTGAGTTATGCACCTGCTGAGTTATATACCTGCTGAGTTATACACCAGCCGAGTTATACACCTGCTGAACTATACACCTGCCAAGTTATATATTATTATTATTATCCCTATCCATATAATTATCGTTCTTACTATAGTTATTATTATAATTTGACAAGTTCATTATAATAAAAAGTAAAAGAAAATAAGGGGAGACAACAGGCCCTGTGATTATGGTACATTCCTTGCATACTGTGCGGAGAGAGAGAGAGAGAGAGAGAGAGAGAGAGAGAGAGAGCGAGAGAGAGAGAGAAAATCCGGTTATACCCCTCTCTCTCTCTCTCTCTCTCTCTCTCTCTCTCTCTCTTTATCTCTTCCTTTATCTCATTGCAATTCACCATCTCAACATCTACATATTCCTCTAAATATTCCATTCCTCACACACTAGCCAGCTCCAACTCCCCCTAGCCCCACACACTATTCATTCCCTACCCAGCCAGTCAGCCGGCCAGTCCTCCCTCAACCCCCCCCACCCCCAACCAACCAGAGAGAGAGAGAGAGAGAGAGAGAGAGAGAGAGTTACTCTAACAGCCACGACGTAATTACATAATAACTGGTATTTCGCTTTCCCACGGTAGGCAAATTTTGCTTAATTTATGTTATTAATTACGTCAGTGGCGTCATCAAAGTCAGGCTCCACCACTCAGATTTATTTTACTTTATTTTATTTATTTATTTTTTTAAATTGTAAAGTGTGTTTGTTTGGGTTTTTGTAGTGGGACGGATTTTTGTCGGATTCAGGTTGGATTTTTAGTGTTTTTGTTTTCCTCGTTGTATTCTGAGTGGATTCTTGAGTGTGTAGAAATTATTGCTTTATATACTTATTATTACTACTACACTACTACTACTACTACTACTACTACCACCAATACTACAACTACAACTAAACAGAACCAGCCAACGGAATTAACAGAGAGCTAACAGAGGAAGAATCCCCCCAACAGACTGGTCGAGTAAGAAGATAAAGACTCATTAATATTCCCTAAGACTCTAGTGAACTAATGAGAGGGCTTGGGAGGACCTCAGCTAAACTTTCTTCAGGTAACTACTTAAAGAAACTCCTTCGTTTACTAGTGATGGTTGTTGGGGTGGGGTGGGGTGGGGGTCCCTTATATAGTCTTATAGGGACCACTTTAGATTTGCTGGGACCACTTTAGACTTACTGGGACCACTTTTGACTTACTGGGACCACTTTAGATTTACTGGGACCACTTTAGACTTACTGGGACCACTTCAGACTTACTGAGACCACTTTAAACTTACTGGGACCACTTTAGACTTACTGGGACCACTTTAGATTTACTGGGACCACTTTAGACTTACTGGGACCACTTTAGATTTACTGGGACCACTTTAGACTTACTGGGACCACTTCAGACTTACTGAGACCACTTTAAACTTACTGGGACCACTTTAGTCTTACTGAGACCACTTTAGTCTTACTGGGACCACTTTAGACTTACTGGGACCACTTTAATCTTACTGAGGGTCTCCTAAGCCTTAATGGGGCCCTCCTCAGGTTTTAATGGGCCCCGTCAGCTCTAATAGACCTCCGTCCTAATATTGTAAGTAATTAAAAGAGAAATTACAATATATTTTTTAAAGTATTTGAGAAAAACTGAATTACTTTTTTCATAGAGCTGAGAGAAAGTATTCCCTTCACCATACAGCTGAGAGAAAGTATTCCCTTCACCATACAGCTGAGAGTAAGTATTCCCTTCAACATACAGGTGAGAGAAAGTATTCCCTTCACCATACAGCTGAGAGAAAGTATTCCCTTCACCATACAGCTGAAAGAAAGTATATTATCATTTTCAGAACAATAATCTCACCTCCATAATAAATAAATTATCATTCTATCAACTAATAGCCAAGAGAAAACAGACAAAGGAAAGTATCTGCCTATATTAGAGAGAGCAGCGCACATCAAGCCGCTAACAGAGAGAAAGTATCGGTGCCAGGCTGGAGAAAGTTTAGTCAGGATGTTACCCGAAGTTAAGGCAATGTCAAGACCAAGTTGGTGGGCGGATAGAGAGAAAGGGGGGAGGGAGGGAGAGAGAGAAAGGGGGGAGAGAGAGAGAGAGGGGGAGAGAGAGAGAGAGGGGGGAGAGAGAGGGGGGGAGAGAGAAAGAGGGGAGGGAGAGAGAGAAGGGGAGAGAGAGAGAAAGGGAGAGAGAGAGAGAGAGAGAGGAGGAGAGAGAGAGGGGAGAGAGAGGGGAGAGAGGGGGGAGAGAGAGAGAGAAAGGGGGAGATGGAGGGGAGAGGAGGAGAGGGGAAATCGGAAGGGGTTAGGGGAAGGTGGGAGGTGGAGATGATGGGGTAGGAGGGGAGAAGAGGATGTAGGGTAAGAAGAAGGTAGGGAGAGAGATTGAGGTGGGAGGAGGTAAGGAGACGTGGGTGGAGGAGGGGGTAGATAGAGTCGTGGACCCTTGAGAATCTTAAACTTCTGCAGTAAGTTTATTTTACTAAAGGAATTTGGTGGTATTTCTCTCTCTCCTCTTCTTCTCTTCTCTCTCCCTCTCTCTCCCTCTCTCCTTCTCTCTCCTCCTCTCACTTTTTTTCTCATCCAACTCATCACACACCTCTCACACACTGTCAACACCTTCGAGGCAGCAAATGAAGTAAGGGAGAGTGGGGGAGTGGGCGGGGAGGGTCGGGAGTGGGCGGGGAGGGTGTGGAGTGGGCGGGGAGGGAGTGGAGTAAGCGGGAAGGGTGTGGAGTAAGTGGGAAGGGGAGGAAATGGGCGGGGAGGGTGTGGAGGGTGTGGAGAGAATGGGGAATAGGCAGGAAGTGTTGAAAGTGGGTGGGTAGCGTGGAGAAAAAGTGGGTGCTCGAAATTGACAGATAGATAGATAGATAGATAGATAGATAGATAGATAGATAGATAAAATAACATTGCCATCACCTATATTATCCAAGATTTTGTTTACAAGACAAAAGTAAAAAAATCCATCGCTTTTTGTCCATAAAATTTTGTCACATTTTGTGTTTTTCCTTTCGTCTGGGAGCGTCGTTAGTCACATGCATATTTATAAAAAAATTAAATGACTTTTTGACGCCAAAGTTAAAAAAAAAGTTATTTTTTTAGCGTAAATAAAGTTAACAGGTGTGAAATACCTGGGAGTAAATTTTGTTAGATTAAAAAAAATGTTTTGTTTAGTAGCTGTAAATATTTTTCTATTTTTTTTACTTAATTTAGTTATAAACAAATGTGATGGATGAGGATAACAGACAGTGAACATTAATGACGATAATAAGAGATAAAATAATATTAATAATAACAACAACAACAATACTACGACTACTACTAATAATGTTAATAAAACACTAATAATTTACCAAACTATATAAAATACGTATACGATATAAGCTACAGTATATATGTGTGTATGTATATGTATATTTATGTGTCTATGGTATATAGATAATGTACAGTTCCGTTCAGAAGTTCGTGGTGCACTGACGGTGAAGGGTACATGGTCTGTTGTTGTACCCTTCCTGGACGACAGGTCACTACGCCGACCCTCCCACCAACACACACAGTGGAGCTGGCAACGGAGCAGTGTGAGTCGAACAAATACTCATCAAAAGGAGATGGGAAGGATATTGATGTGAATATCGGCCATCGTTACTGCTGATGGGTGATGAAGTTGTGTTGCCTTAATGTCTGATTAACGGCAGCAGAACTACATAATCTACACAATAGTTTCAACATAAAAGAAGGTTACATCAGTGATTATTATTTCCAGATAGATCACCAATTTCAATAATAGCAAAATTTAGCCTCACCCATACATAACTACCCACAAATAGTGATGCTGAATTTGGCTGTTGATAAACTCAGGTTAGGATTCCTTTATCTACCAATATAAATATTAATATGAAGTTCCGTGGTGGAGTTTTTCCGAATCTTTACCCAAACTTTGACTATGATGCAGGTCTCTCATTCTCTATCCTTCAGTCATCAATGCTGCTGTGGTCCGCTCCTTTACTGAGACAGTTATAGCTTACCTAAGTCACTAAGGTTACCGCTCTCTTCTTATCCACTTCATCACAGTTGTGGGGGACAGGCCAACTCCATGTGCCATACCCCGTACAGAGGTCACATTATCACGGAGGGTGATAATGTGACCTCTGAACACCAACTTCTCGTCTCTCGGATTCATGTTGGCTTAGTGGAGCTTCTGATCACTATCATCAGCGGCAAATAACAAAAACACCTCGGTGAAACACACACACACACACATATATACTGTATATATGTAGCTGGAGTATTAAACGAAAAACTTCAAGTAATGAATACATTGAAGACTCCTGATATATGAGCTATGTTCACCTACCTCTTATGGTGTTCATTAGAAACCAATTTCACTATTGTAGTTTGATATTCGAATGAATACTCCTATCACTACAGTTTTCTTCTCTCGTCAGCATGATATTCACATCAACATCCTTCCCATCTCCTTTTGATGAGTATTTGTTCGACTCACACTGCTCCGTTGCCAGCTCCACTGTGTGTGTTGGTGGGAGGGTCGGCGTAGTGACCTGTCGTCCAGGAAGGGTACAACAGACTATGCACACTTCACCGCCAGTGTACCACGAACTTCTGAACGGAACTGTACACACCTGTAGTAATCTTATAAGCCACACATAATAGTTTCACCTGTGCATATTGACTACCTGTTGTGAAGTCTCTCTCTCTCTCTCTCTCTCTCTCTCTCTCTCTCTCTCTCTCTCTCTCACTCGCTTTAATCCTTCTTCCTCTTCTTTCTCACTCTTTTCCCGTCCCTCCCTTCCTCTTTCCCCCTCCCTACCTCCTTCCTCCTTTCCATTCCCTTTCCCTCTATCTCCACCACCTCTTCCCCCTCACCCCTCCCCCCCCCTCCCCCTCCCTTCCTAGTAGTACCAGAGACTCAGGTCAGGATTTATGGGACCGTTTCCAAGCGCAACACGGACACGGGACCTCGCATGACCCCTCATTAGCAGGACACGAGGGGGGGAGGGGGGAGGGGGGAGGTGTCATGTATGTATGTATGTATCAAATTGACAAAACTTACAAATTTTAAAGAAACCAAATATATTTCTTTTCATTTTAACCTTTACAAGTTTATTTCGATATATTGGCCACGTGACGAGGAAAATCAGTGTTGCCAATACCTACGAGAGAGTAATATCTTTTGGCATGAGGAGGAAAATCAGTGTTGCCAATAGGGAAGAGAGGACAATCTGTTCAGGAGGAGGTGTTTCTTAGTGCTCGCGTGTTGGCAACATCTGCAAGTTCAGAAGAATAGTTTGTTTAGTTAAGAAAGAACTATGTTAAGAGAGAGAGAGAGAGAGAGAGAGAGAGAGAGGGGGGCTTCAATCATTACCTTAGATACACACTCAATAATTACTTGTATCAATGTTATTATAATTACGTTTGTTTAATATTTGCCGTTTCTGTGTCTGAGGGTTTGTTTGGGTATAGTTGAAACGACGTGACGTAGTAAGGGAGGATAATGGTGTTGTGTTGTTAGAAGCATTGGTGATTAAGGAGTGAGTATGGCATTATTTCAAGGCTATGACGATGAACTATTTACTCTAAGACAAAGTTGATGAAATACATTCACCAAACAAAAAAAAATTAAAGTATTATATTTCTTCCCTACAAAATGCTATATTCATCTTCCCTAAAATATGTTAAATTAGTAAGAAAAGTATCACAAATAAATTCCATTAAAAACTATTAAAAACAACAACAAAATTATATACAGATCAGATTTTTTTCGTCGAGTCAAATTCTTCAAAATCCTCATTTATTAAAATCGGTCTTGAATAATGCTAAATCAATTCTCTCTTAAAGGCAGGAAAACGCTATAACAAAAAACAACGAAGAATAAGTACCATAAGAGAGGGCATCATGATGGTAATGTGAGCCTTACATAGTGACGCTGGTTAAAGCCTTGTAGCGTTGAGTTAGGACTTTCTCCAAGTTGGGCAAGTGGCGGTGACAGCTCAATGGCTTCCTGCCTACACTCCAGTGTATTGTGTTGGTGGCCATCATCTGCTAATGTCGTGTTGACTTACACCTAACACACACACACACACACACACACACACGTACACACACACACATACACAAACATATATACACACACACACACACACACATATACACACACACACACACACACACACACACACACAGGGTAAGGTTCTGAGAGGCCGATAGGAAGGCAGAGGGAAGAAAAAGAAGAAGAAAAGAAGAGAAAATGTCTTAGAGAATGTGGAGTGCTGAGGAAAAGTTTCTTATAAGGTCATCATAGTTAATCGCTTCTGGTGATGATGTTGATGTTGTTGATGTTGTTGTTGTCTATATTGTTGTCTATATTGTAGCTGTTGTTGTTGTTGTTGTTTATATATATCTCTCAAGTACCGAGTCGAGGAGAAGTACCACAACACACCGCCCATCAGGAGGTAACAAAGGTACTCCTCCGTCAGAAAGGTGTTAAATATTTCTTATAAAAGTGAGTGGTGATGCCCATGTTGTTAAAACGCTTTATATTAGGATGGGATCACCTGAAGATTAAACACCCCAATGGTTAGGTTAGGTTAGGGTAGTTAATCTTCAGGTAAAACTTAAATAAATATCACATAATTTACTGCTTGACCCTGAATGAGTCCTTGTTGAATGCATCCCACTCAGTTATGCATACCAGATCTTCGTGCAGAGATGAGGATGTCTGTTATCTACCATTGTAAATTTTATTCCTTGCGACGGAAGTAACACAGTGAAAGATTTATGGAGTGGTGTATTGTGTGCATGAGAATGACCTGTGTTGTTTGTCCAGGGGAGAAGATAACTGGTGAGTGAAGATTATTATTTTCCATGAGATTCTGAAAAGATGGGAAGGCAAGAAACATGAAATTTCTACTGATGATGACCACCGTCCCTACAGCTAAACTTCCTCAAACCAAACCAAACCTAACTTAAACCCACCCAAAGGTAGCGTTAGAGTGTTTTAAATGCTCAGGTGATATAAGCTAGGGTGTTGAATCTTCAGGTGATATAAGCTAGGGTGTTGAATCTTCAAGTGATATAAGCTAGGGTGTTCAATCTTCAGGTGATATAAGCTAGGGTGTTCAATCTTCAGGTGATATAAGCTAGGGTGTTCAATCTTCAGGTGATATAAGCTACGGTGTTCAATCTTCAGGTGATATAAGCTAGGGTGTTGAATCTTCAGGTGATATAAGCTAGGGTGTTCAATCTTCAGGTGATATACTAGTGTTGGAATCTTCAGGTGATATAAGCTAGGTGTTCAATCTTTCAGGATATATAGGGTGTTCAATCTTTCAGGTGATATAAGCTAGGTGTTCAATCTCAGCGGATATAAGCTAGGGTGTTGAATCTTCAGGTGATATAAGCTAGGGTGTTGAATCTTCAGGTGATATAAGCTAGGGTGTTCAATCTTCAGGTGATATAAGCTAGGGTGTTCAATCTTCAGGTGATATAAGCTAGGGTGTTCAATCTTCAGGTGATATAAGCTAGGGTGTTCAATCTTCAGGTGATATAAGCTAGGGTGTTCAATCTTCAGGTGATATAAGCTAGGGTGTTCAATCTTCAGGTGATATAAGCTAGGGTGTTCAATCTTCAGGTGATATCAAGGCCCTAAGATGTCCTACTGAACCAAGTATCATCTCTCAGTAGCACGTCTATCCCCAAGGAGCACTCGAGCTGCTGCTACCTGGGTGTTCCTTCCTCTCCTACCCTGTGTTTCTTTGACCCTTGTTTTCTCCCTGCCTGCCTGTCTGTCTGCCTGTCTGTCTGTGTCTGCTTGTAAGTCTGTCTGTCTGTCTGCCTGTCTGCCCTGTCTGTCTGTGTCTGCCTGTCTGTCTGTGTCTGCTTGTAAGTCTGTGTCTCTGTCTGCCTGTCTGTCTGTGTCTGCTTGTAAGTCTGTCTGTCTGTCTGCCTGTCTGCCTGTCTCACTAAAGCCACCCTCTTCTGCCTTGCCCCTTACCCGGTTCATCTTGCCTATCTGGTTCATATGAAGCTAATGGCCATTACTAATTACATTTACCTTTATCACTTTTATAAAAAAATATAAAAAAATATCCATAAAAACACAAACAACTAAGAACAACAACAACAACAAGCAGAAACAATAGGATATTTTTTAAGAGAGACAAAATTTTTTCTCGCTCGCCGCCTAAGGCAATAAGGGGGAAAGAGGGGGGGAGGAGGAGAAGGGGGAGGAAGAGGAGGAGAAGGGAGAGGGAGGAGGGAGGGAGGAGGAGGAGGAGGAGGAGGAGGAAGGAGGGAGGAGGAGGAGGAGAGGGGGGAGGGGTATCTACGCCTTTGTGGTGAACTGGTGGGGGTCGGGAGCCCGTAAAATGCCTGAAGATGTGAATAATATCATAAAATTGGACGAGGTGAGAAAGGCTTCGGCCAATGGAGGGTTTTTGAACACGAAGAATATATTACTTAGATCACACGATGCCAACCATTATATATATTTTGGTGGTGAAGGAGGGAGGGAGGGAGGGAGGGAAGGAAGGAAGGAAGGAAAGAGTGAGGATGGGTGTGTGTGTGTGTTAGGGGTGGTGAGGGAGGTTGGGAAAGAGAGAGGGAGTGGAGGAGAGAGTGAGGAGGGGTGTGTGTGATGTGTAAGGGAAGAGAGGGAAATAGGAGGGATGTGTGGTAGGAGGGACGAAGGGAGAGAGTGAGGTGGTAATGTTTGTATGTAGCTACCGCCATCAAACAGATGAAAAATAACAAAGCCTCAGGGCCTCATGGAATCCCAGCCGAGGTGTATAAAGTAGGAGGACCTCTGCTTACCAGCCGTCTCCACTCTCTCCTGGAGAATATATGGGAAAAGGAGGAAATCCCTCAAGCTCTTAAAGACGCCTCCATCATCAATATTTATAAGAACAAAGAACACCGGTCAGACTGTGGCAACTACTGCGGGATCTCGCTGCTGTCCGTAGCTGGCAAAATTATCGCCCGAGTCCTCCTGAACAGACTTTTTCCTGAGGCAGAAAATTTCCTCCCAGAATCTCAGTGTGGCTTTAGACCATCACGTGGCAGCACTAGCATGATCTTTGCTCCCCCGCCAGATACAGTAAACATGCAGAAAACAGCGTCGTGACCTGTACATGGCTTTCATCGACCTAACCAAGAGCCCGCATTGATAGATATAAGAACAGCACCATCCCATCTATTGTTAAAATAATAAACAACTCCTGATTTATGTACTGTACAGCCCTGTATATGTATTGAAAGTATATTATTATGTCTAAATCACATGTAAATTTGTATATTTTCAGCCACCGGCTGCAACTCTATTCATAAACCGGTTATTATTATTATTATTATTACATACAGTACAGTATGTACGTACGTACATACGGTACACTACAGTACGTACGTACGTACGTACTGTACCATACATACGTACTGTACCATACATACGTACTGTACATACATACATAATGGTAGCCCCTCGTGTCACGAGGATGGCCGGCCCAAGGGCCGCCAAGGCGTTGCAAGACCCAGTGTCAATGAAATAGTCTGAGAAGACCGGACAACTCGTCAGCTGCACTGGTAAACCATTACCCCGGAACACGATCCGCAAATCGATTAACATCCAGAGGCAAATGGCGTACAGAAACTTGCCCTTAGTATCACCCTGCCCGGGGATCGAACCCGGGTCCGCTCGTTTACGGGGCGAGGATGCTGACCATTACTTACATACGGATGTACGTATGTACCGTGCTGTATGTATGCATGTACGTATGTACGTACGCATGTGTTGTCCCTTCTTGCTACCCACAACATTGAGGAAAGGCAAAGTTGACAAGTAAAAATAAGGAGTGAATAATCTCAGGGTTGAAATACGTGGATGGAGCAGGGAAGGAACACACAAGAATCACTGTTATCATGACAGACAAATTTACGTTATGAAAGAGAGAAGATTATTATGGACACTGAGTAATTAATAAAACAAACTATGTAGTTATCAAAACACACCAGAATATTACCTGATTAATTATTCTTAATTTAAACATTAAATACACATACTAGAAACAACAACACAAAACCTGATAGAAATGGCAGCTGAGGTAGCGAGTCTAGGCTGTGATGGCCAACCACAAGGAACCAGGGATTACCGCCGTAGTCCACCACCACACCACCAGCAGTAGTCCTTAATACAACCCGTCGTCCACACCCCGGGAGAAGAGGAACACTGTAGGCCGCAGAGAAGAGACTCAGTTTACCAGGCAGACACACTTGCCTCCATACCTCTGTCTCATAGTCAGATGGGAAACTGGTTCTGACTCACTGGGGTCGAGTACAGTAGGTTCGTGAAGCAGTTTCTTCTCCTGGTGACAAGTTGGAGCAAGTGGTGGTAGAGTGAGGAGGGAACAGAGTCGTCACAGTCATGTATGTATGTGAGACAAAAAAAATTATGGGGCAAACACATACTGCACACTCGCTTAAGTAGTTTCATTATGTACAAACACACACACACACGCACACACACACACACACACACACACACACACATATGTAAGCACTAGGTGAGACCATGTTGACATACACTAAGGCACAAACGAGTTTATGTACGCCCCAGAGTGAAGGACAAACACGATACACAACATAAACAAACAAACACACACACACAGGTTATCCCAAAAATGAAATGCTTTGTCAGGATGTAGCAGCTTGTTTAATTGTTTACACGACCTGTTTGGTATTGTTTGTCAACCTTGTTTACTCCGTTACTGGTGGCCTTTGAACCGTACAAGTACTTAACATCAACTACTTAACAAGATGTGGATGATGGAAAAAAAAGGCAGATTTCATTGTGTTGATTAAGAGGGGGGAGAGGAGGGGGAGGGAGAGGGGGAGGGGAGAGGAGGGGGAGGGAGAGGGGAGGAATATGATAGAGGGAGAGGGGTAGAGGAGAGTGGAGAGGGAGTGGAGAGGGAAGGGGAGAGAGGTATTGTTGTTTCTTTGAGTCATGTTAAAAAGCTGTCGTGTCTCACTTAATCCAGTCAATGTTGTCGTTTCTCAGCCAGCCAGTGTTGCCAAGTTAGTCTCCTGTCTTGCTGTGTTTGGTGTTACTTAATCAGTGTTACCAAGTCTATCTGGGTATTTTTATTCAGTAATACCAATTGTTTTTTTTGTATCGTTCAATGTTACTAATTCCTTATTTACGAGGTCTTGTTCACTGTTACCAATTCCTTATGTATTTTTCACTCACTGTTACCAATTCTATCAACATCATTCAGTCAGTGTTACCGTGTCCAGTCGTCGTTGCCAATACAAAAAAAAAAAATCCACATTATGTTTTTCTATACTTTTGAGGAAGGATAAAATAAAAATACCAAATTACTAGAAAGTTTTTATTTTTATTTTTATTTTTAGTGAACGTAATATATATAGAGACAACAGATACATGGTTAGGACTCACATACATACACTCCCACCAGGTAATAAAGACTTGTTAATAAACTCTCTAATTAGGAGTCTCCAGGTAGATTAACACAGGTGATGGTAGAGATAGATAGATAGATAGATAGATAGACAAAGAGTGAAAGAGAATACATGATACTATTTTGATTTCGACATTTACCAATTAGAAACAGGCTTTCATTCACCGTGACTTCTGATTGGTTGATTGGTAGCCAGGGGCCCCCACCACACGGTAAAAAACAAAATACTTACAATATTACCAAAAAGTAACAATATCAAAGTACATATTTTAAAAGTACAGGTAATTTTATGGTTTAGTGAATAATTATCTCTTAGGGGTTATATTAGGGGTTCAAAGCTGACACGACATACATACATACATACATATACATACATACATACATACATACATACATACATACATACATCATCATGTCATCCTTGTTAACCCCGCTATAACAGCAGCTGCCTCCCTCACTGTGCTGACGTCATATCGATGTAAGAGATCTGTTATTATATAGCAATAATACTTTTTGAGGTGTATGTATGTATGTATGTATGTATGTATGTATGTATGTATGTATGTATGTATGTATTTACGAACTGTAACAAGAATAAACTTTGGTAGAAATTATTATGTATACACAGCTCTGGAAGTATGATGACTTAACGGTCTTAACCCCTTGAGTATGATGACTTAACCCCCTTGAGTATGATGACTTAACCCCCTTGAGTATGATGACTTTAACCCCCTTGAAAGTAGCTTATAAAAGTGATATAGATAAATCACTACATACAGGTTACACCATTTATATACTGCATATTGATATATTATAATTATTAATATATGTTGTCCATAACCAATGTATCTCTAAAGAAGATATCAAACGATAACTAAAAGCTTTATAAGACGATATCAACCAGCCCTTCCTCCTTGACCTGTGTGACCTCTGATTGGGTTGGTGGGTGGTCAGAGGGAGGAGGAGGAGGAGGGGGGGTTAGCCTCTTAATGCATCCTGACCCTATATGGATAATATATAGTGAGTGTAAGTGAGGGTAAACCTTTGGTTGAGTGTGTGTCTGACTGACTCACTGACGGATACAGTCACACACACATAGAGGCATACTGATTATAATACTCTCAGTGTAAATGTTACATATCAGTCAGCGAATCAGTGAATCAGTGAGCACACATGTTCACTTACTTACACATACACGTACGTACACACAATCATACACACATAAGTACAAATACACACGTACGCGCGCTCGCACACTAAACGAACAAAAACTACACTTTGCACTCACAATATGAGCAATAATAATAATTCATAATAATAATAATGGCGATAGAAATATACAAGAGGAAATTTATTTGGGAAATTGTGAGTAATATTTGTTGACAAAACAACAACAACAGCACAAAAAAGCAGGATTTTGTAGGTATATTGAGTGATATGTCTTTGTTCCTCTTGAGTATGTTGGTTATACCAGTCTTCTTATATATATGTATATATATATATATATATATATATATATATATATATATATATATATATATATATATGAAGAAACATCAAAACAGAGGACATCGCACCACTTGATTATACATTTCAAAAATAGTCTTTGACACATATCCATAGATAACATTACGTATTCAACCTTATATATATATATATATATATATATATATATATATATATATATATATATATATATATATATATATATATATATATATATATATATATATATATATATATATATATATATATATATAAACACGGGTTCTCCCAGAGAATATGATCATCTGAGCCATATATTTGAAGCAATAAGTTAAGACCATTTCTATATTACAATGGTCTTATAACTTGGCAGTTCGTGAGACGTAAATCCGTCTGGTTATTTATATCTTGTTTTCGTTCGTGAAGTCCCTCGGGATTGGCGGCGGATACAGGCGTAAACAAGCGATTTC
>NW_024712526.1:10513681-10521181 GCF_018991925.1 Homarus americanus | reverse complement strand
AACTCGGAGGATGGAACGTAGACAAAGTTGGTGAAAATTTTCAAGTGCCTTGAGGTGCCTCCTGCATGAGACCCATGTCTCGCTGCCATATAGCAGGGTGGGCAGGACCACTGCTCGATATACGTGCAGCTTTGTAGATAATTTCAGCTCCCTACAGCTGAAGACACGATTTCGGAGTTCGCCCAAGGCTTGAGATGCACATCTGATCCGATGCTGAATCTCTTCATCGATGTCTGCGGTGGTGGAGAGGTGGGAGCCGAGATACCGAAAGTGGGCAACATTAGAGAGGGTAGTACCGTTAAGCTGGATGGAAGGTGGAGGTGTGTCTGAACCAGGGGCAGGCTGAAAGAGAATCTGAGTCTTACGTACATTCACCTCAAGACCGAAGTGTGCATACGCGTCTGTATAGGTGGTTAGGATCAGCTGTAGGTCGTGTTCAGTGTGAGCAACAAGGGTGAGGTCGTCTGCATACTGAACTTCAGTAATGGAAGCTGCCGACACCTTTGTTCTTGCCTGGGGTCGTCTTATGTTGAAAAGATCCCCCTTCACCCGGTACTGCTGGCTAAATTGGCACTGGCACGAGTAAAGAAGGCAGCCAAGAAGATGGAAGAGAGAGTTGGTGCCAGTACACACCCTTGTTTGACCCCTGTTTGGATGGGGAAGAACTCAGACTGGGTGCTGTTGTGCAGGACACTGCCGTTCAGGCCATCGTGGAGTTGCCTCACAATGGCGATGAATTTTGGTGGGCAGCCAAAACGGTTAAGGGTCACACACACACAGACACACAGACACACACACACACACACACACACACACACACACACGCACACACACACACACACACACACACACACACACACACACACACACACACACACACACACACCACCTCCCCACACACCTCCCCTGACTCGCCCACAAACACACACTCACACTCACATTTCCAAAGCCATTTCAATCAAGTGTTTTCATCATGCCATCGTTGTACCTCTCTCTCTCTCTCTCTCTCTCTCTCTCTCTACCACCTTCCCTCACTGTCTCTTTCTCTACCAAACATTTCTCTTGGCATTTCCATTTCACTACTGTATTTGTCTTTATCATTCTCACATTTATTTAGGCATTTCCATCACAGCCCGTTTCTATACTTGTCAAGAACTGTCACACATTTCCACACCCATGTCCTTATCATTTAAAGTAGAGGTAGCAGTATAATAATGATGGTGATAAGTACACACACACACACACACACACACACACACACACACACACACACACACACACACACACACACACACACAATAATAATAATAATAATAATCAATAATTAGATAAAAATAAAAGAATAAGTCCACAAAGACAGAGAGAGACAGAGAAACAGACAGAAAGAAAGACACACTCAGACAGATTATGACCCATTAGAATTGGAGCTTTAAACCATTACAACTAGCCCCTATTACAACTAGCCACCCCCATTACAACTAGCCCCTATTACAACTAGCCACCCCCATTACAACTAGCCCCTATTACAACTAGTCCCTATTACAACTAGCCCTCATTACAACTAGCCCCCATTACAACTAGCCCTATTGCCAACTAGCCACCCCCATTAACTAGCCCCTATTACAACTAGCCACCCCCATTACAACTAGCCCCTATTACAACTAGCCACCCCCATTACAACTAGCCCCTATTACAACTAGTCCCTATTACAACTAGCCCTCATTACAACTAGCCCCCATTACAACTAGCTCGTATTACAACTATTTCCCCATTTAGCCCCCATTACAACTAGCCCCTATTACAACTAGCTCCCATCACAAAAAGACCCCTTATTACAACTAGCTCCTATTACAACCTGGAAACCATTACAATTGGGGCCTATTTGACTCTTAACTAACTGAGTGAAGCATTTTTCATTCGGTCTCCTTCTCAACAGACCTGAACCTTGGGAGGGAAAGATTAGTTCCAATATTTTTAGTTCTGCAATGACCTGTCTTATGAGAGGCGATGTGTTTTGTAGTCTTAGCCCTTGCTAGTGAGAGGGAGAGAGTGGCTGAGAGGGAGGGAGAGAGAGAGAGAGAGAGAGAGAGAGAGAGAGAGAGATAATACAGATGAGATTTACGCTTCTCTGAAACGGGCAATATGATTAAATAAAAAGCTCCTCTCTCTCTCTCTGTAGGGCAAAGATGAGAATGAGTGAGGGAGAAGGAGGGGAGGAGGGAGGGTAAGGGAGGAGGAGGTGAGGGAGTTATGACTGACCATCTACTGTAGAGAATATCAAGAAAAGCAATAATATATCACTCACTCCTCACCCTCTCTCACTCCCTCTACTCCCTCCCACCACCCCCCACTAGACCTCCCCCACCCTCACACCTTACGTTTCCCATCACTCCTATCCTCACTCCTACCTTTCCCACCACACCCCGTCTCACCCACCCCTCCTCATATCTCCCTCCTCCCTCACCTCCCCTATCCCCCACCCCCTACCCCAACAGGTGGTGTATCATATTCTGATCGACTATCGCCAACTTTTATACCAGGAAACGACCCCCAGGACCCCCAGGACCCCCAGGACCCCCAGGACCCCCAGGACCCCCAGGACCTTATGGCAGGGTTCTCAATTTTTTTTTTCTCACGTGAATATCGTCTCGGGTTTATTTTGTTTTATTATTATTGTTAGAACTGAAGGAAAAAGGGAATTAATATAGTTAGGGATAGAGTCTTTGTCTGGTTACGTCGCCATTTTGAAGAGAGTGTTTGATTTTTTATATTAGAGAGGGGATATAACCTAACCTAACCTAACCTAACCTAACCTAACCTAACTCTAACTCTAACCTGACTTTTCTTGACTTATCCCAGACCAGCAAGAAATCCTCGGGTTATCAGCATCGTCCTTGTCCAATATCAGATGCCTCTGTGCCTGCCTTGATGGACCCTGTTGATCTGCTCCTCTCGTGGGGGGGGAGGCGGGGTGGGAGGGGGGGAGGGGGGGAGGGGGGGTGAGGTGGGGGGGGTAGGAGGGATGAGAGGGGGGTAGGCGGGGTGGGAAGACCGTAAGACGAGCATCAGAGAGGTTGCAACCTTTGTCGACTTCAAGATGTGAGAGGGACTGGTGGTGGTGGTGGTGGTGGTGGTGGTGAAGGAAGCGATGGTAGTGATGATGATGTTGTGAGTGGTGAGGAGATACTGGTGGTGGTAGTGGTGGATGGTAGGGAGAGGGAGGTTGATGGTGGTGGTGGTGGTGGTGGTAGTGGAGAGGAGGTTGATGGTGGTGGTTGTTTTGATGAGGGGAGTTGCTCATGCAGGTGATGGTGGTGATGGTGGTGGTGGTGGTGAAGGAGCGTTTGTTAAGAGTATTGGTGGTGGAGGTGAACTCTCTCTCTCTCTCTCTCTCTCTCTCTCTCTCTCTCTCTCTCCCTCAACCATTTCTGAACACACACCTTCAACTCTCAATTCCTACCGCCATCAAAAGTTTGCCTCCTCACATCGTTTCTCTAGCATCTTTGCCTCTTTCAATTCTGCTGTCAATTATTATTATTTTTGGGGGGTCATACTAAGCCGTTTTAACCCCTTGAGTATGATGACTTAACCCCTTGAGTATGATGACTTAACCCCTTGAGTATGATGACTTAACCCCTTGAGTATGATGACTTAACCCCTTGACTATGATGACTTAACCCCTTGACTATGATGACTTAACCCCTTGTGTATGATGACTTACCCCCTTGACTACGATGACTTACCCCCTTGACTATGATGACTTACCCCCTTGACTATGATGACTTAACCCCTTGACTATGATGACTTAACCCCTTGAGTATGATAACTTACCCCCTTGACTATGATGACTTACCCCCTTGAGTATGATGACTTAACCCCTTGACTATGATGACTTAACCCCTTGACTATGATGACTTAACCCCTTGACTATGATGACTTACCCCCTTGAGTATGATGACTTAACCCCTGACTATGAGATGATTCTAACTCTTGTGTGTATGATGCCGATCTAACCCTGACTATGATGACTTTACCCCTTGAGTATGATGTGATCTCCTTGAATTATGATGACTTAACTCTTTACTATGATGATTCTTAACTTTTCAAACCGTCTTTGTCGAATGTATCACTTGAAGCCGATCATTTCGAGTCATTACCCCTTCATAAACCCGCTGTCTTCTTCTATCTTCTTTCTCTCTGTCTTCTTTTCTCCACAACCCCTCCCTCCCCCCTTCCCACATCACTTCTTTCTCTTACTCCCCTGTCTCTCCCTCCCCCGTCTCCTCCCGTCTCTCCTCCCCGTCTCCTCCCCGTCTCTCATACTATCTCTCACAAGCGTCTGAATTTAAATACTAAGAGATGAGACTTAATCCAAACATGGAGGAGATATGAGTCAGGGCTTTGATGACGGCGAGTGTGTTAACTGCTGTGGGACCTCCTTCGCTTAACTCTCTCTCGCTCTCTTTCGCTCTCTCGTTCTTGTTTTATTTCCATCTCCTCTCTCTCTCTCTCCGTGTCTGTATGTCTCTATCTCACTCTTTGTTAACTGCTGCGAGACCTCCTTCTTGACTAAAGCAGACCTGTGACTTGTATGTATGTGTGTGTGTGTGTGTGCGTGTGTGTGTGTGTGTGTGTATGTGTGTGAATATATTGTATACACATATACATATATTTCTACACTATAATAAAACACATGCATATTGTATAAAACGTAATAAAATATACTTGGAATTTATAATATGTAAATACCTGCACACCTTATAGTCCACACACACACACACACACACACACACTGTACCCTCTCCCCTTTCCACTTTCATACCAAGAGCAAACTCAAGTTCCTACGTCACTTTCATCATATTCCTGCATGATCTCCCCCCCCCCACACACACACCTGGTATGCTAATAGTATGCTGGGAGTATGATGCATGTATGATAATATACTCTTACTTGGGAGAACCAGCTTCATCTGAGAGGCAGTAGTCCCGGTACAGATCAAACAAACATGATATATTATACAAGGAAGGAATCATGCATATCTTACAGCCCGAATGATTGAAAGCTCTAATGTGACTGTGGGGGGTGAGAGGGGGGGGGACGTATGGATATTATACGTCTGAATTATACAGGAGATAACGTGAGTGAATCATGCTGGGAGTGATAAAGGTGTACACATAAATCATACTGGAGGTGAGAAAATATCATACATGGCTATCATACTAGAAATGACAGATTATACATATGAAGTTATACTAAATATCACACATACCCAAAACACATGGCTGTCTGACCAATTATCTGTCTTTAACCACTGTTGACACGATCATAACAGCCACTCACAGTCGTTCTCAAAGTCAGCAACACCGTATTTCTTTTAACCAATCAGGATATGAGTTCCGTATACCTGCCCAGAGGTTCATACCGTGTAATGGTCATAAATACCCCGTTACAGTCGAGTCAGGGCATTAATCTAGTCGCAATACCCCGATACAGTCGAGTCGGGGCATTAATCTAGTCGCAATAACCCGATACAGTAGAGTCGGGGCATTAATCTAGTCGCAATACCCCGATACAGTCGAGTCGGGACATTAATCTAGTCGCAATACCCCGATACAGTAGAGTCGGGGCATCAATCTAGTCGCAATACCCCGATACAGTCGAGTCGGGGCATTAATCTAGTCGTAATACCCCGATATAGTCGAGTCGGGGCATTAATCTAGTCGCAATACCCCGATACAGTAGAGTCGGGGCATCAATCTAGTCGTAATATCCCGATACAGTCGAGTCGGGGCATTAATCTAGTCGCAATAACCCGATACAGTCGAGTCAGGGCATTAATCTAGTCGCTGTAATCTTAAGTCTTTCCGGTGACTGTAGTAAGTGGCCGTGAAGTACGTGAGGCTAAGTCCCTGTCAAGTAGAATCGCGTTTAAAATTCGTGGTTGTTGTCGTCTGTCTGTCTGTCTGTCTCTCTGTCTCGTCTGTCTATGTATCTCTATCTCTCTCTCTCTCGTCTATCTGTCTCTGTCTCTCCCTCGTCTGTCTCTATGTCTCTCTCTCCACCAGGTATCGTTACTCAGTTAGGGATGAGATGGTTGTGTTACCTCAGGGTGTAGTGAGGTGAGGAATGACTCTTCGTCTTCAGTGCGTTATGTGGTGAGGAGTAAATATAAGATAAAAGTAAAAAGAAAAAAAAGAAAGAAAATAGAGAGTGACACACACACACACCTCCCTCTTCCCTCCCCTCAGACACCCCCTATCCCCCACCGTGTCTCCCCTCCTCCTTCAAGACACCCCTCTTTCTCCTCCCCTGCAAGCACAACCCCTACAAAAAACACCCCTACCTCTCTACCTCCTAAAGACACACCCTCCCCCCTCCCCCGTTTCCCCCCCCTCCCCCCCTCACCCCCATCATCTCATCACCTCTTAAATATGTGGCTGTCTTAATCTGTCTGAAGCTGAGTGAAGCATCTGTAAGTACTCCTCACGAGCTTTGATGTGACACAGGGTTTCAAATCTGCATGTCTCGGAGGCCTTAGTCAGGTGGGAAACCCATGAAGAGACTTAGAATTAGAGGTGGATTTGGATATAATTAGACAGATGGAAATAGAGTTAGACGAATGTGTATGTACGTTATGTATGTGTCTATGTAAGTACTCAACAAATTAATAACAGCTAGTTCTAAATATCGCATTTTAATCTCCAAAAAATTGTCAATATCAACAATAATCTGTCCATTTGCTTAACAGATTAATAAAAACGTTCAATATGATTTGTCTATAAAATCTTTTACCTTGTCTGCAAAACCTATTATAATACTGATGACGTGATTGGCTGAACGGGACTAAAATAAAAACCTCTCATTGGTTGACACGAGCTCGGGATAGAGAGCTGTGATTGGTCTATATAGGGTGATGAAAAGAGCTGTGATTGGTCGATACAGGGTGATGAAAAGAGCTGTGATTGGTCGATATAGGGTGATGAAGAGAGCTGTGATTGGTTGAGTAGATAGAGAGAAAGATAGATAGATAGATAGATAGATAGAAAAAGAAGCAGAGAGACAGAGAATAAACAAAAAACACAATGAAACAAAAAAATAAACAAACACAACATTCTTCCTCGTATTGCAAAACCAACACACACAAAAAAGAGGTAAACACAAAACTAATGAAATTAATTACGAAAAAATTGAAATGTTTATCAGGGTTTCAGGTAAGTGAATGGCCTGCAGGAGTAAAACACGATTAATATGAGAGAGACAAAAGAAATGATAAAAGAGAGAGAAGTAAGAGAGGGAGAGAGTTAACCAAAAATACAATTGTCTGTCTATGTCCAGTTGATGTTAATGAAAACAACAACAGAAACAACAACAACAACAAACAAACAACAACTAGACTTTATTTAGCGAGGTGTGACAACTGAGGTCGATGGTTGGCGGAGTCTCTCTCTCTCTCTCTCTCTTCCTTTCTCTTTCTTTCGTACTTAATGGAGACACTTAGCG
>NW_024712526.1:10506181-10508681 GCF_018991925.1 Homarus americanus | reverse complement strand
CTTTGTAATGTTTGAGAGATTTTTTGAAGAATCTTACATGCCAAACTTTATATGATCTCCTGTCACGGGGCTTCCCTCTTATCACGGGTTGATTAAAAACGCGTTGGCTTAACTCTCTCTTATTTTCTTCTTTCACATTTATACAGTAAACTTTGGAGATATTAATTGAAGATGAAATCGGTGCACTTAAGGATGATCACCTGAAGATTAGACACCCAAGTTGATTTCACCTGATGATTAAGGGGTTTGGTTAGGTTAGGTAAGGGTAGGTTAGGTTAAGGTGTTTAATCATCAGGTAGAATAATTTAGAGGGCCTGAGATACACGTGATCAATTGAACGCCTCACTAAAGACTAAACAAGCTGATTCACCCAACCTAACGAGGGTATTGGTCATTAGGATCAAGTTTATATCAGAAATAATAAATGATGAAACGAAATAAAAATATCAATTACTTCTACCCTTTAGTTATCAATTAAAAAATATAATAAAAAATCTTAAATCATACAAAAAAATAATTAAAATAATGATGTTTATTATATATCATTAGTCTATATAGTTAACTAAGAAATATATAAACTACACTGAGTTATATTATCAGTTTTAGAGACAAATATTAATACTAGCTTTATATTTGCAGTTCCTATATCACCTGTACTTTAACTATAGCCCAGGATATAACAAGTATCGATAAAACAATAACAATCTCTTATAGTCTTCATAATTTCTGCTTACAAGTGTATTAGGGAAACTATAGACTCAACACAATATGTAGTATCTTTACCATTTGAGTGAACCAATATGACACAACGGATGAAGAATTTTGACAACCCTACCGAGACAACATGAGTCGTAGTGTTCATTTTGAAATTCATCGAGTGTAGACAAGGAGGTAGCATAATCGACACTGTACTCGATTGTATTCATTCCCCAACTGTAACGTGAGATACTCTATTTACAGTTAGGTGGATTGGGAGTTCTCTGGGATCGAACCAAAGATAATTAGGACAGAAGTCGAGTGGTGTAAACAGTCTGCCATGGATTGTTTATTTAAATCGTCTGAAACAGTTTTCTCACTTGTCTGAATTAACAATACAGCAATTCCGAATTCACGGAGGAAGATAAAAAAAATACAGTTTTAACTCCGGGTTCTGACAGTGAGAGACAACTTTAATTTACAACTGCTGTTTTTTGGAAGCTTATTTTCAATGGACTGTTAAATAATACCTAACCTAACCTAACCTAAGCCAGCTTAACTTAATGTAACCAAAATTAAATTAACTTAGCTGTTTTTATAAATTTATTATCATTAGAATTTGAACTAATGCCTGACCTAACCTGACCTAACCTGACCTAACCTGACCTAACCTCATTATACTGCCCGCCTGAGCTACAACAAACCATAGTAATATCCACACTAAACTGGACCTATAATTGCTGTTCATTTCCAATACTTTGTTAGCCACCCACAGTTCACCTAAATCATTTTCTGATACGCTCACTGGGTCCAACGATTACCTAAATTACGACAGCAACAACCGTGGCCCACCAATCACTGTAATTAAAGGTAATTTATATTCACCTATTAGCTATACAGGTAAGTTCAACCTTCCATTTCAACCTAAATTAATCTTATTGGATGGATTATATCATTAAATTTATTGTTGTTGTCATTCTCAAAATTTACCGAAAATATTAATATATATTTTTTTTTATGTTTAAGGCTTTATCTCTCTCTCTCTCTCTCTCTCTCTCTCTCTCTCTCTCTCCTTTCGAGTAGCTGTTAGAATGATTTTGACACTGTTAGAATGGCAAATATACCGACAGAATGACATGAAACACGATTAGAATGACAAAGATACTATTAACCCGACAGCAAAAAGCAACAGAATGACGAGATAACAAGCTTAGAACGATACCAAAAAGAAGAATGAATAAAGAACACGAGGAAACCCCCCCACACATCATTTCAGACGAAGGAAAGAATGACAAAAGAATGTACCATCGTAAGAATGAAGGAAAAGAAAGTAGACATAGCGTCGTATAACGTCTGTGTGTGTGTGTGTGTGTGTGTGTGTGGTCGTGTTGATATAAGCAGATGATTCATTCGCTTCGTCGGAACCTAAAGGCATATTGCAAATGGCCAATGAATGAAATCGACGCAGCGTGTGAAGGTAAGAGAATTGATTGCGAATGAAGGAATTGAGAGAAATACCCGTGAGAAAGAAGGAGTAAGAGGGAGAGAAAGTGAGAGAATGGAGACACTGAACGAAAGAAGGAAGTAAGAGAGAAAGGAACTGTAGTTTATTGATGGATTTAGAAATTGGACGAAGGAGATAGAAAAATAATCCGTGATAAAGATGGAGGATGAAGTTATAGAGAGAAGAGAATAGAAAGTGAAGGAAAGGAGAGGTGAGAGATGAATGTTGTAGCTCCTCTCATTTCCTCTCTTCTCTCTTCTTTTCTCTAGTTTTCATTTCACTCTCACCTTTCACTTTATT
>NW_024712526.1:10493681-10503681 GCF_018991925.1 Homarus americanus | reverse complement strand
CAGACACAGACAGACAGACAGACAGACAGACAGACATACAGATATAATAAATGAAGAAATAAATGTATAAGTTAATAAACATATCAATAAATGAATAAATTGTAAATAAATATAATAGTTATCTCTCATTAGTTTTTATTTCTCATTCTTTTACTCTATGTATCTCAATATCTCTCTGTCTCAGTCTCTGTCTCTCTCGGTATTTAAAATTCTCCATCAACTATCTCTATCTCTATTCTCCATCAACTATCTCTATCTCTCTATTCTCCATCAACTATCTCTCTCTCACACACCACCCAGCACTTGGATGACAGCTCTTTCTCTCCTCGCGACAGCTATAGACAGCTCTCTGACAACCTTCCTCGACTAATATGGACACCTGCCTCACCGTCCAATACCTGAGACAGTTAGAGAAAGGAGAGATGTGTTTATATATATATATATATATATATATATATATATATATATATATATATATATATATATATATATATATATATATATAGAGAGGGGAGAGAGAGAGAGAGAGAGAGCTCATTAAGGGAAGAAAATATCTATCTGTCTGTCTCTTTTTTCTCTATATCTCTTTTTTCTTTCTCTCTCTCTTCTACCTCCTTTCTCTCTGTCACTCTCTCACAACACCTAGACTCACCTTATAATTAGCCAGGTTCTCCACGACGCAGATAAGCCGGGCTCTCCTTCCCGCCGCCACTGTCAGGTTTTGTCGAGGTGTGGTCAACGAAGGTCGCATCTCTCTCAAAGAAAAACACAGACGTTATTCTTATTGTTACCTTTTTTACAAGTTATTATTTTTTTATTTTTTTTTACACGTTAAGTTATTAAATGGTTGTTATTGTTTTTTTTTTACATTTTACATCTTAGATCAACTCAGTAAATGATTTATATTACCTGTTTACATTTTTTTTTTTTTTGTTTTCTTTTTTGTTTGTTTTTTACAAATTTTCACCTTAGGTCAAGTCACTTCACAGGTCATTGTAAAAACCATTGCAAATTAATTGGCTCGTTAACTACCCCTTAACAAGCTGATCCCCATAATGAAGTGCAGTTATATTTACGCTACGTAGATGACAACTAATTAAAAAAGATGCCTTATTAGCATCATTATCATTATTTTTACTTAATTAATGATCACTAATTAAGAGAGAAAGAGGGAAAAATGACATGAATTTCTTTATTTATGTGAGCGAATGAATGTGATAAAAGTGGTATTTTAAAATGTACCTCTCTCTCTCTCTCTCTCTCTCTCTCTCTCTCTCTCTTTTTTTTTTTTTTTTTTTTTTTTTTTTTTTTTTTCTTTCTTTTCTCTCTCTCTCTCTCTCTCTCTCTCTCTCTCTCTCTCTCTCTGAAACATATTATGCAGAATGATAATACAATTACTATGAAAATAACAGTAAATCACCTTAATATGAACTATATTATGCTAATCCCTGTAACTACCACCAAAACATTGTCATGTATTCTAAGAGTTAAGCTTATTTATGAGACAAAATTAATTTATATGAGAAAACGAATTTATATAACCAAAAAATATATTTCTAAGACAATTTTTTATTTATGATTTTAATACAGATAGACAGTCAGACATTGATAGATAGATAGATAGATAGATAGATAGATAGATAGATAGATAGAAGAAGAGAGAGAAGAAAGAAGAGAGAGAGAGAGATATGGTTTGTTGGATGTTTAGGGTGAAGAAAGAGAGATATGTAAATAACATGACAGACAGACAGACAGACAGACAGACAGACAGACAGACAGACAGACAGACAGACAGACAGACAGACAGACAGACAGACAGACAGACAGGCAGACAGACAGACAGACAGACAGACAGACAGAGGAAGGAAGTATTATAGATTCTAATTTAAATATTCGTTCACTACATCAGGACTTAGCAATGTCTTTAGGGGAATCATTGCTTTAGTAATTCCAGAATGTATATATGTATGTATGTATATATGCATGTATGTATGTATGTATGTATGTATGTATGTATGTATGTATGTGTGTATGTATATATGGTATGTATGTATGTATGTATGTATGTATGTATGTATGTATGTATGTATGTATGTATGTATGTATGTATGTATGTATGTATGTATGTATGTATGTATGTATGTATGTATGTTTTGTTTTGTTTTGGTGTGTGGTTGGAAAATTAAGCCACATTATGTCTCCACTTTCACGACATTTTCACGCCGTCTTGACACATAATGTAAGTCAGTTCCAGATGCAGTTATTTTAGGTAGTTAGCTTGGCCTTCCCGGTACACCTCTTATTATTCAACATATGCACCAGGGGTAATCTTCTCCTACCAGTTCTGACATGGTTTTAGTCTTTAACTCTTTTCTGTACTTTTATTTAATCTCTGTTTGTTTGTGTGGTGGTTTATGGGGGTTTTATTTGTGTTTTTGTTTTTGTTTTGTTTTAATTTTGTGTTTTTTTGTATTTTAATCTTGTTTTTGTTGTTTTTTTTGGGGTTTTGTAATTTTGTTTTGCTTTTTTTAATTTGTGGGGTTATTTGCTCTTTTTTAAGGGGTGGAGTATTTTAGTGTGTGTGTGTGTGTGTGTGTGTGTGTGTGTGTGTGTGTGTGTGTGTGTGTGTGTGTGTGTGTGTGTGTGTGTGTGTGTGTGTGTGTGTGTGTGTGTGTGTGTGTGTGTGTGTGTATATTTCTTGCCTTTACACTCCTCCACATTCCTCTCTCTGTTTTCTATTTTTTCTCTCTCTTTCCCTCCACTCTGATTCTCTTCTCTCCCTCCTCCCATCCTTTCTTTCTCTGTCTCCTCCTCCATCTTTTCCCCTTCCCACCCTCCTCCCCTCTATCCTCCCTTCCATCCTCTCTCCGTCCCACACCCCTACACACAGACACCTCTTAACTTAAACCTAACCCTAACCAAACCTAACCAAACCTAACAAACCCTAACCAAACCTAACAACAAACCAAACTCTTAAACCTAACCAAACCTAACCTAACCTAACCCAAAACCTAACCAAGCCTAACCAAACCTAACCAAACCTAACCAAACTAACCAACCCTAGCAAACCTAACAAACCTTAACCAAACCTAACAAGAACCTAACCAAACCCTAGCAAACCTAACCAAACCTAACCTAACCTAACAAACCTAACTAACCCTAACCTAACCTAACCCTAACTAACCTAACCTAACCAAACCTAACCTAGCACAACCAACCTCGAAACAAGGGATAGATATATATATACATGTTTTTCTTGGCACTCTTACATCTGATAATAAACCTAGTTATGTGGTTGTAAGGAAGACTTTAATTTGCATATGTTCTTAGTTAAGTCTCCCTAAGACCCTTTTAAAGAGGAGAGACTGGCAAGGTCTTTAATCTGGATATAGTGAGTCCTTTGATGGGATTTAAGACCTCCCTGTAGTGTATGTCTCTCTCTCTCTCTCTCTCTCTCTCTCTCCCTCTTTCTCTCTCCCAACAGCCTATCTCTCTCTTTCACACTCTCTCTCTCTCTGTCACTGTTCTCTCTCTCTCTCCACCTGCTCTCTCTCTCACACTCTCCTCTCACTATCTCTCCTGCCTTTGCTCTTACTTACCCTCTGTCACTGCCCCCCCCTCTCTCTCTCTCTCACTGTTCTCTCTCTCTCTCTCTCATCTGTCTCTCTCTCTCACGCCTCTCTCTCACTATCTCTCCCTTACTGCCTTTGCTCTTACTTACCCTCTGTCACTGCCCCCCTCTCTCTCTCTCCTGCTCTCTCTCTCCACACTCTCTCACTATCTCTATCTCTCCCTTACCTTTGCTCTTACTTACCCTCTGTCACCCCCCCTCTCTCTCTCTCACTGTTTCTCTCTCTCTCTCTCCTGCTCTCTCTCTCATACCTCTCTCTCACTATCTCCTTACTGCCTTTGCTCTTACTTACCCTCTGTCCACTGCCCCCCTCTCTCTCTCTCTCACCTGCTCTCTCTCTCACCCTCTCTCACTATCTCTATCTCTCCTTACTGCCTTTGCTCTTACCCCCCTCTGTCACTGCCTCTCTCTCTCTCCACTAAGCTGACAATACTCTACACCTGGAGGGGTCTTGACACCATAAGTTCCATCGTATCACAGAACAGAACTTATCCCAACTTGGGCAAGTATTATCAACACACACTCAGGAAACTTGCTTCGTTGCGCTCACTTCTCTCTCTCTCTCTCTCCCTTTCTATCTATATTTTGCTCTCTTTCTCTTTATCTCTCTCTTCTCTCTCTATCTTTCGCTCTTGCTAGCTTTCTCTAACTCTAACCTCTCTCTTTTGCTCTTTTTATCTTCCCTATTTCTCTCGCTCTCTTTCTCTCTTTCTATATCTCTTTCTCTCTCGGTATAATTCTCTTTCTTTATTTCTCTCCTTATCTCACTCTATCTCTCTTTTTCTTTTTCTATCTCTATTTCTCCATGTTTCTCTCTCTCTCTCTCTCTTTCTCTCATTCTATCCATTCATTTATATCTCATTTTTTTTTGTTTCTCTTTCTCTGTATATATATATTTTTTTCTCTTATTCTCCCTTTCTCTTCCCCTCTCACTTAATCTTTCTCTTTATCCCTCTCTTTCTCCATCTACTCATCTCTCTCACTATCTCTCTATTTTCCCCCTGTCTCTAATTTATCTCTGTCTATCTCCTCCCTGAGTACAACAAATGATAGCATGTAACTGACTATTAAGAATTAAGTCTCTCTCTCTCTCTCTCTCTCTCTCTCTCTCTCTCTCTCTCTCTCTCTCTCTCTCTCTCTCTCTTCCTCTACCTCTCCTTCCCATTCTCCCTTCTCTCTCACGTTCTCTGTCTCTGTCTTTGCTTTATTACTACTATTATTATTATTATTATTATTATTATTATTATTAGTAGTAGTAGTAGTAGTAATATTATATTGTTATCATTATTATTAGTGTTACTGTACTGATCAACACAAACAATCACTGAAGACAAAACAACAAACACGTTACTATGTTTATACACCCAAAATAATTTAGATAAACAGGGTTGTTAATCCCATGTTTGTTGTGCTGGAACGTAAATCGAATCACCAGAACGTAAAACGAACACCAATGGAACGTAAATTGAACCCCCTGAGACGTAAATTGATTCGACTCAGAACGTAAAACGAACACACAACGTAAATTGAACCATGAAACGTAAATCGAATCTTATTACAAACACACATACAGATATAGGTTAATAGAACACAATAAATTAGTAGACATAGTTATAGGTGTATAATCTCGAGTGTCTAATCAGATATTTAGCCAGCTCGTATAATTATGTCTTATGTAAGGTAATTGAAAATCGAGGAAGGCGAATGGGATGGAATTGAACAGTACATCTTGCCTGGAACTTGTAATTTGTGTGTGTGTGTGTGTGTGTGTGTGTGTGTGTGTGTGTGTGTGTGTGTGTGTGTGTGTGTGTGTGTGTGTGTGTGTGTGTGTGTGAGAGAGAGAGACATGTAATTTTCTCTCTGAACCTAAAAAATTCCAGGAATCTTACAAATTCTTAATGATTACTGACTCGACCAGGATAAATGCTGGAGTGAGGGAGGGTAAGGGAGGAGGGAAGGAAGAAAGGAAGGAGCGAGGAAGGAGGGAGGGAAGGAGAGCGTAAGGAGGGAGGGAAGAGGAAAAGTGGGAGGGAGAAGAAGGTAGAAGAAATAGGGAAGGAGGGAGATGAGATAGACGGGAAGGTGGATGGTGAGGGGAGGGCGAGAGGAGAGGGGAGAGGGGGGGAGGGAGAGGGAGGATAGTGATACGTAATTGCAATATTCTGTTTGGATTAGGAGGAGGGGATGGAAAGGAGGAGGAGGAGGAGGAGGAGGAGGAGGAGGAGGAGGAGGTGAAAGGGGAAGAAGAGGAGAAGGAAGAAGGGTGAAGAGGTGAAAGAGATGAAAGAGATTGTGTGTGTGTGTGGCTGTGAGAGAGAGGAGAGAGGACGTAAAAATAGTGGATTCAAAGGATTAGGGAAAAAATGTTTCAAGATTATTTCCAAATCACTGTTTTAAAGTCGACATTTTTGGGAGGTTTTCAATGTATAAAAAAAAAGAATTAACTCTGACTCAAAGTTTTAATGTACCTGAGTGAATGAAATGTACTGACCTGTTTCACTGTCATGTCAGGGGTTTCAGAGTTGACATGACATGAAAATAAACAGTATTACTTTTGGTTTCTTTACAAAATATTTAAACAAAAAATGACATGACACTAATTTTAGGGTGAGTAAATACAGTGTAAATATCCTTCACTTACCACCATTTTAGAAACATACATACACGCACACATAAACGTACACACACACACACACACACACACACACACACACACACACACACACACACACACACACACACACACACACACACACACACACACACACACACACACACACACACACACACACACACACACACACACACACACACACACACACACACACACACACACACACACACACACACACACACACACACACACACACACACACACACACACACACACACACACACACACAGCATTCCATAGAGGCATAATGGTGTTCCTGGGACAATCTATCACTGAGTTTCAAGTGTAATTACCCTCATCCTCCTCCCCTCACCCCTGTCCCTCACCCCTCCCTCACTGTCCCTTCACCTTCCTCCCTCCTTCAATCACTATCACCCCCCTCACCCTTCAATCACCCCTTCCTCCTCTCCTGCCATCACCCCCTCACCTCTCCCTCACTATCCTCATCCTACCCCTCACCCATCCCCCTCATCCTCCCCTCGTCACCTCCCCTCACCTCCCCTCACCCCTCACCCACCCTCCATTAAAACCTTGATGTCCGAATATAATGAAATTCAGATTACGGAGATTAAAAGACATTATCGATAGGGGGTCATTGCAAGCCTAAAGTGCTCTGGTTTGACAGGAAATTGGACTTAAAATATAAAGGAAATAATGGCGCTCTGTTGCTATGAGTATTTCGTCTGGACTTGAGTATTTCATAAAATTACTTTAAATTGACCCTTGTTTTAAATTATTAAATTGACCCCTAAGTTGACCTTATTGTTAAGTTTACTTAAATTGACCCTTAAATTGACCCTTAAATTATGTTGACCCTTAAATTATTTAAGTTGATTAAATTGATCCTTGTTGACAGTTGACCCTTAAATTGACCCCTTAAGTTGACCCCTTAAATTATTGCCCTTAAATTGACCCCTTAAGTTAACCCCTTTAAATGGACTTACCTTAATGGGTGAGGCTGGTGTCTCTTAGTAAAATGTTGTGAAGGTATAATGTGGGTGATGGGACTCTGTTTTTCTACCTATTACTCTTTTTTTTCCTTCTCCTGCTCCTCTTTCCCTTCTCCTTCCTCCTCCTCCTTATTCCCTAAATCAATCCTTCCTCCCCATCCTCCATTCTTCCTAAATCAATCCTCCTCCTCTCCTCCTCCTCCTCCTCCTCTCCACCCACCACCCGTAAAACCATTGGTCTTGTTGATGTCCACCTGAGACTAATTAATCACCTGACACCTAAACCTTTATATTATAAAATGAGTCACCTTATATCTACGTCAGGTGTTACGTTATAATCTGAGAATTAATCACTACAAACGTAATTATCTGGGACATAATTACGTAGTTTGATTAAATGGCGACTTGCTGATGTTATTATATTGTGTACCTGTGTTTATTACCATCAGCCAATCAGAGAGCTTGATTTACTGGCCACTCAGAGAGCTTAACATAATGACCACTCAGAGAACTTGATTTTCTGGCCAATTAGAGAGCATCATATACTGACCAATCAGAGACCTTACCTAACTAACCAATCAGAGAATTTCTTAAACCCACATCCACTCCTCAATAGCTTATCAATACATAATAAAAACAGTCAATAAGTAACCAACAGTCTTTTATAACCTTCCAGTCACTAACAGTCACTCAGAACACGATGGAAGTAACTCAAACGTACAGTTGAAGTTGACAGTGTGATGTGTGGACTGTTTTCTGCATACATACATACATACATACATACATACATACATACATACATACATACATACATACATACATACATACATACATACATACTACTGGCTACTATATATCACCCAAATTAAGTTAAAGAAAAAAGTAGTATTTTAATTCCAGGTCACGTTGTCAAAGAGTATTTATAGCCTCTTTAACAGTGACCTGGAGGCTCTTGGAGGTCAGATGAACTTCAGGTCACGAACTGGTAAGGAGGAAGGAGGGTGAAGCGGCCATAAAATAGTTAATGTTGGATAAGTACCACGAACTCGACTGCTAAGGACCGGGTATTTATATTTATGTGTTTTACAAGGCTGGTGGACCTAACGTAACGCTAACACCTACCCTTCTTCAACCTAACCTACCACTAACCTAACCTAACATACCTAACCTAACCAACCCAACCCTAACCTAACCTAACTTCCAACCCAACCTATCTAACCTATCAACCCCTTCTAACTACCTAAGGCAGCAACGTAACTAACTAGTTGGTCACAGTGTTAAGACCTCAATTTCTTTAACTACCTCAGGAGCCAATTGGGTGATTTAAGCCCCTATCACCCTGGTATGTGAGGGTTAAGCAGAGACCCATAGTACAGGGTTATAAAGGAGCTAATGTTTGAAAACTAATTAGAAAAATGACCTAAGTTATTATCTTGTCACCTGTGTGTGTGTGTGTGTGTGTGTGTGTGTGTGTGTGTGTGTGTGTGTGTGTGTGTGTGTGTGTGTGTGTGTGTGTGTGTGTGTGTGTGTGTGTGTGTGTGTGTGTGTGTGTGTGTGTGTGTGTGTGTGTGTGTGTGTGTGTGTGTGTGTGTGTGCGTGTGTGTAACTTGTTGTCTCCTTTCCTTTTCCTCCATCGCTTTTCCATTCTCTGTTAAACACTTCTCTCTCTCTTCTTCTCTCTCTCTCTCTTCTCACTCTACCTGTAAAATATTAAATGAGAGTCAATACAGGTTAATTGACTCTATCATGCAGGTGTGTTTCAAAAGCGTTATAATGATAGCTTAATAATACTCTCTCTAATGCTCTCTATAATATTCACCTCTCCATTACACTCCCTATAATACTCTGCAGTTCAAAATAACATTACATAATACTTATAATATTGATCAAATTATATTATGAATCCTGATATTAAATTCAACCCTTCATTAAATATATACATTTCTATATAAATTAAGGTTTTACTATAAACATTTAATTAAAGTATAATATAACAGGTATAAAATGTCTATATACATTCTTATTTATATATATTTACAATTTATATATATATTCAGAATGTATATATTTAGCCAGGTTTATATGGAGGAATTCTATATTTCTCAATGTCAATCTGGGAACATAACAGGAAAGTCTTGTATGAAGGAGAAGAAGGAGAGACCATTCACTTATTTTCTCTCCCGTTCTTAAATCAACATGATGCGAGCGAAAAGAAAAAAGACAACGAATCGTTTAGCATTGCATCCTAAGACTTAAGACATTAGGGACGTGAAGGGGGTGGGGGGTGAGAGGAAAGGAGAAAGCCAGACGATGATGGTTGTCGTACTGGCGAAGGAAAATATTCATCATCACATCTCTCAGTGTTGGTGATGGTGTGTAGTGGTAGTGGTGGTGGTGGTGAGTTGTGTTGGTGGTGGTGAGTTGTGTTGGTGGTGGTGATGGTGTGGTGGTGGTGGTGGTGAGTTGTGTTGGTGTTGGTGATGGTGTGTAGTGGTGGTGGTGGTGTGGTGGAGTTGTGTTGGTGATGGTGATGGTGTGGTGGTGGTGGTGGTGGTGAGTTGTGTTGGTGTTGGTGATGGTGTGTAGTGGTGGTTGTGTTGGTGATGGTGATGGTGATGGTGATGGTGTGGTGGTGATGGTGGTGGGTTGTGTTGGTGATGGTGATGGTGTGGTGGTGGTGGTGGTGAGTTGTGTTGGTGTTGGTGATGGTGTGAGTGGTGGTGTGTGTTGGTGATGGTGTGTAGT
>NW_024712526.1:10486181-10491181 GCF_018991925.1 Homarus americanus | reverse complement strand
ATTATTATTATTATTATTATTATTATTGCTATTATGAATACAATTATCATTTAGTATCGCATTATTTTCATTATTCCAATTATCCAAAAAATTCTCTCACACTAATTGAGCTTCCAATCATTTAGGTCAATATAATGTTACCTGTTATGACCCAGAGTATTGACCTAAATCATCACTACTAAATTACTCAATATTTTGTCCAATAGATATAGTAAAAGTATGTATATTTTCGTACGAGTTTATTATGATCTGGTGAAGCACTTTAGTGTATATTACTTTAATAAAATGATGTTGGAGTTATTTATATATATCAAGCCTTATTTTACGATATGTTAATTGCTGTTTCTTCAAAGTTCAGTTGTAACTAAACTATATATATATAAAAAAGACTCGAGATTCAAATGAAGTGAGTCAGATTCACTTGAGGTGAATCGTGTCGTATAAAGTTATTGGTCCGTATGTAAACAACTTGCAAGTTATGTGGGTCTTTTGTGATGACGTCATGGTGTGTTTACAAGTAGAGGTGATTGGTAACTTTCCTCTACTACCTGTCTAACCTAACCACCATCTCACCATTTTCTTCATCTATATATTTCATGTTTTCTTTAACAGTATTCCTCCCAAAAGAATATATCTCACTATCTTTATCTATGTCTCTACACTATCTCATCCATAATGTTAGTGAATTTATCTATAACTAACGAAGAAACTATTAACAAGACAATAACGAAGAAACTGTAAACAAGACAATAACGACGAAACTGTAAACAAGACAATAACGAAGAAACTGTAAACAAGACAATAACGAAGAAACTGTAAACAAGACAATAACGAAGAAACTGTAAACAAGACAATAAATTTATGCATAAAGAAATTCTGGTGTGAACTATGTTGAAGTGTTTTACAGTCTTGCTCTGTTAAACTTTGATGAGTCTTGTATGTTAATTCATCTAATTCGTTTTCTTTTCTAAGCTGCTAAACTTTATTAAAAATGTTAAAGCGTTGGCGTGAAATTATCGCCCCCCCCCCCTAAAAAAAATTATATTAATAATTATAAGTAAGAAATGTTGGCGTCTATGATGAAGTTGTGTAATATTCTCTATAAAACCTGAAATATTTCCTTTAGTTTAATTTATTGCGTAGATATACCACCACCACCACCATACCATACCTATAGACAACACAACAGTAACAGCGACTGCAAGCAACAGCACTAACAGCAAACGAAGCAAAGCAACGACTACAACAACAACAACAACAACAACAACAACCAACAACCGACAGTAACAACGAAGCAAACAACATAACAACAACAACAACAACAACCAACCAATAACAACGACTGCAAGCAACGTTTACAATGACAACTGAAGCAAACCAATGCAACCAACCAACAACAGCAGGACTGCAACCAACCAAGCAACAAACCAACAGAATAAAGCCAAAACCAACCAAAACCCAAACAACAACAACAACAATAACAACAACTACAACAACAACAACAACAACGACTACAACAACAACAACAACAACGACAACAACAACAACAACAACAACAACAACAACAATAACAACAACTACAACAACAACAACAACAACAACGACTACAACAACAACAACAACAACAACAACAATAACAACGACAACAAAACCACCACCACCACCACCAACAACAACAACAACAACCTTAATCTTTAGTCTTACAAAATTATACTTGTTGAAATATGATAAAAAAACTATAACAGGTATTTTCTCTCTCTACATTGGAAAGGTAAACAGGAAAATCAACAAGACGAAACTCCATTTAAATCACGAATACCATCTTTAAGTCACAATGTAATCCCAGAACCTCAAGTGATACTCAGTCAAGGATCATCTCAACACACCGGGCCATATGTAAACACCACAAAATTTGACGATATTCTTAAGTAAACACGAGAGAGAGCTTCAAAAGTTACCTTAATGTCCTCTCTGACTGTTTCCCTGCAACGATGTGTGTGTGTGTGTGTGTGTGTGTGTGTGTGTGTGTGTGTGTGTGTGTGTGTGTGTGTGTGTGTGTGTGTGTGTGTGTGTGTGTGTGTGTGTGTGTGTGTGTGTGTGTGTGTGTGTGTGGTGTGTGTGTGTGTGTGTGTGTGTGTGTGTGTGTGTGTGTGTGTGTGTGTGAGTGTGTGTGTGTGTGTGTGTGTGTGTACTGATAGTCGTGAACATATTTGTATTGATATTAAAAGAGTAGAAAAAGGTATTATATTTCTCTGTATTTGTGTAATCAGAGGTGGGATCAAACCGGGTTACCTTACTGGAATACAAGTGAAGTGTAGCTAGATCTATATGCCATCGTATTAAAGGATAATTGGTAAGGTTAATTATTTAATATTATTACTGTTCAAATGTCTCTCTCTCTCTCTCTTCTGTCTCTTCTCTCCTGCTGTTGCTCTAGTTACACACACTATTTATACTGAACTAAATTCTTGACATTAAATTTGTTACAACATACACAGGAGGATACAACACACACACACACACACACACACACACACACACACACACACACACACATCCGCCAGTGACCACCAATACAATATCTTTCATCTAAATTATTAAACACAGCATTTCGTCCACGTGTTAGGTGAAGCGACGTGGAAGGAAGGGAATCATTTTAACAATTCCTCACAAACAAACAAACAAATAAACAAACAAACAAACGATAACAAGACACGACTCGTACTTGGAATTATCTGTTTCTAATCTGGCCATGAAATGAAAGTTTACAGCGTTTGAACAAAATGGCAATAAACGACATCTACCACAATAACAAAACCAACAATAACATAAATAACATAAATAACAACAACAACAACAACAACAACAACAACAACAACAACAACAACAACAACCACAACAACAACAAACACAACATTTTTAATAACTCAGGTGTATACATCTCAACATACAGTATTCTAAAAGGCAGTTTACCCCTAAATATCCCAAAACATAGACAAAATCCGGATGTTCCTACAATAAACTATAACTTTATGAACGTCAGTGAGAGGGGGAAGGGGAAGGGAGGGAAAGGAGTGAAGGGGGGAGGGGGGAGGGGAAGAGAGATGGGGACGAGGGGGAGAATGAGGGGAGAGGAGTGAAGGAATGGGAGAGGAGGAAGGAAGAGTAAGAGAGCGAGGAAGGCTGAGGAGGAGAGTGATGAAGGGCAGCGTAAGGGGAGGGTAAGGGGAGGTAAGGGAGGGTAGGGTGGAGGAGGAATAGCAATATGGGGGAACTTTAGCCACGATACATCATTACAAACTACTTCTTGACTCATAAGTGTTTCAAGTGAAGGTATAATTGTGCCATTCGTCAGACCTAAGTTGATGTGTAAATTTCCGACCCTGTTTGGTTTTGTTGGTTTTTCTTCTGGGTTTAGTTGTTGGTTTTATTTGTCCTAGTTTTTGTTTTCTCTGGTTTATGTTTTTTTTCTGTTTTTCCATTTTTTTTTTGCCTTTTAATGTTTTTGTTTTTTCTTGTTCGATTTTATCCTGTTTTTGTGTTTTTTCCTGGTTTAATTTTATCTGTTTTTCTTTGTTTGTTTTGTCTGAGTGTTGTTTTGTTTTTTGTTTATCTCTGCACAAAAAACAAACAAACATGAATATTATTTTTCTTAATTATTTTTTTCATGAGAATATAAACATAAAACTCACCAATTATGTAAATTTGAAAATACCTGAGGATTTTTTTTCCATAAATTATAACTATTATACCTGAATGACTTAACTTCTTTCAATAGGGTAATTAAGAATATAATTTAAACCAGGTGAACATTAAATATAAAATAATATCATTCGCATATATAGACAGAAGTTAATTTTCTCCCCAAACATCCACACACGTTTAAAAAAAAAAAAAATCTCTGTTAGTTTTATAAATATTTCAGTTGTGATATGAGCGTCAATTTGACCTGGACGGCTGAGTATCGTTGTTGATGTAAAATAACACTTTTATTACAGGTAACTGATCTGTATGTACAAATAAACTAATCTTATCTTGGTTACTATCTTTCAGACCATGTTTCGGCTGTCTGGCGTAATCAGATAGTTGTGTGTGTGTTAAAAATGGTCCATGACGCGTGCTAGGTCCCGCCCCGCCATAACCCAGACTTTGTAAACAAACCCTTAAAAAAATTAATATATATCTATTCATCTCCATCTGTCTATTTATTTATCTATCTATCCATCTATCCATTTGTCTATCTATCTACCTATTTATATATCTATTCATTTCTCTCTGTCTCTCTCTCTCTCTCTCTCTACCTATCTCTAAAAAAATATTCCTCACCGATTTAAAATATCAAAACACTCCGGCAAACTTATACTACTTTCTAACTGAACTAAAGAGAAAGTATTTGTTATATGTAGGAGGAAGAAAAAAAAATATATATAAAAAACTTTCGGCGTTTCTCTATAAAGTTAGTTTTTTTGTCTTCTTGTTATCAGCCTCAGTGATCTCTTTCTTCAATAATTCATTAAAGGTGATCACGTTAAGGATTTCCTGCAGATAATTTTTCACTCGTTATTAGGGAAAAGTTTGTGAGATAGTGAGAAAGTCGAGAGAGAGAGAGAGAGAGAGAGAGAGAGAGAGAGAGAGAGAGAGAGAGAGAGAGAGAGAGAGAGAGAGAGAGAGAGAGGTTCCAACAGTGAGAAGGATAATGAAAGAGAGAGAGAGAGAAAGATAGAGAGTGAGTGTTCAATAGACAGAAAGAGAGAGAAGAAATAGAGAAAAGATAGAAAGAGAGAGAAAAAGATAAAAGAGAGAGAAAAGAGACAAAGAGAGAGAGAGAGAGAGAGAGAGAGAGAGAGAGAGAGAGAGAGAGAGAGAGAGAGAGAGAGAACAAATCTAATGTCCATAAAACAAGTTTGTAAAATAATACTAGTTTATGGTAAAACCAACTCCCGCTAGGAATGATTTACCACCGCCGTCCTCCCTCGTCCTATTCTCCCTCTCGTAAGTTA
>NW_024712526.1:10448681-10481181 GCF_018991925.1 Homarus americanus | reverse complement strand
TTTATCCCCCCACACGTAATAAGGTTAGATCAGCGTCTCTATTGACTTGGAATAATTACGGATTATGTAATCGATCAACTGAATATTTATGTTTCAGTGAGCTTTTGAAAGGACGTGGTAATGTACGGATGAGAGAGAGAGAGAGAGAGAGAGAGAGAGAGAGAGAGAGAGAGAGAGAGAGAGAGAGAGAGAGAGAGAGAGAGAATGAGAGAGAGATTATGTATACAGTACATGCATTAAGGGCCAATCTGCAAAAATCATTGGCAGGATAAATGGTTATTCATATATTTTGGGCTTTTAGAGAGAGAGAGAGAGAGAGAGAGAGAGAGAGAGAGAGAGAGAGAGAGAGAGAGAGAGAGATAAACACACCGTAAATATACACCACTCAATCAACGAGCAAAATTACTGAGCAGAATGAGTGGCTTTTCAAAATATCCTGAAACCGTGCATAATGGTCGAGCGAGTCATACATACATACATACATACATACATACATACATACATACATACATACATATATACATTACATACATACACACATACATACATACATACATACATTACAAAAATACATACATTACATACATACATACAACACAGGTAAATGCACCAGTGTTTTACAGGTTAATGAGTGTAAAAAAAAATACCTGTAGTGATGCGGTCTCCTGGTTTTTGTTAATCAAGGTGAGTGAGTTTGAGGCACAGGTAAATATTTTGTTTATATTAGTCTCACCTGGAGCTGCCTCCTTACCTCATGTATACAAACTGATACTAAGTTACGAAAAACACTTGAATCTTTACATACATACATACTTACATACATACATACATACATACATACATACATACATACATACATACATACATACATACATTCATACATACATACATACATACATACATACATAGACATATAAAACTCTTTCAAGATCATTATTCATGGTCTGATAATAGAAAGGATAAGAGGATTTACTGAACCTACTTTAAACTCATTAATTAAAAAGTCCGTTTGTAGTTTGGGCAACTTAGTATATATATGCAAATAGTTTATGAGAGCCAAAGTCCAATGAGTTTTAGGACCATGATATATTAATTCTATCTTTAAATCATAACTACTAAATGACGTGATAATATACTCGTGAAGATTATTGGAACATGATATTAAACACGGCAGGATAACACGGTAGATTTTGTGTTATAGGTTTGGTATTGGTTTAAGCTTATTTTAGGGAACATGTGACATTTATCTTAGAGTTCAAGTTGAGAGAGAGAGAGAGAGAGAGAGAGAGAGAGAGAGAGAGAGAGAGAGAGAGAGAGAGAGAGAGAGAGAGAGAGACAGATTACCTTCCTTACCCACACGACACAAAGACCAGCAAACACAAATGGGCTTTGCTGTCTCTCTACATCAGCATCTCTCTCTTTTATTTCTCCCACAGGACACAAACATCAGCATAATACAACTCTCTCTCACACCTTCAAACTTTCTCTCTCTCTCTTTCTTCTCATCTCTCACTCTCTCTCTCTCTTCTCTCACACACCAGTATAATGACAACACTCCATACTAACAATATTATACTTGTATTTAAAATATTATCCTTTACAGTGATCAGCGTCACAGGTAAATTAAAAGCCTTTGATGCAGTTATGATATATAATGAAAAGCAGGTCACAGCAGGGGGGTGGGGTGGGGAGGGAGCAGGTGGGGGTGGGTGGGGAGGGGAGGGAGGGAGGTGTGGGGGTGGGGAGGAGCAGGGGTGTGGGGGTGGGTGGGTGGGGGAAGGGAGGGAGGAGGGGTGGGGGGGGGTGGGGAGGGAGGGAGGAGGGGGTGGGGGGGGTGGGGAGGGGAGGGAGGAGGGGTGTGGGGGTGGGGAGGGGAGGGAGGGGGGGGGGGTGGGGAGGGAGGGAGAGGAGGGGGGGGGGGGTGGGGAGGGAGGAGGGAGGGTGGGGGTGTGGGGGAGGGGAGGAGGAGGGGTGTGTGGGGGGTGGGGGGGAGGGAGGGAGGGGAGGGGTGTGGGGAGGGGAGGGAGGGGAGGGAGGGGTGGGGTGGGTGGGGGAGGGGAGGAGGAGGGGTGTGGGGTGGGAGGGGAGGAGGGAGGGGTGTGTGGGGTGGGGAGGGAGGAGGAGGGGTGTGTGTGGGTGGGGAGGAGGAGGAGGGGTGGGGGGTGGGGAGGGGAGGAGGAGGGTATGTGTGTGGGGTGTGGGGGGAGGGAGGAGGAGGGTGTGTGTGTGTGTGGGGAGGGAGGAAGAGGGTGGGTGTGTGTGTGTGTGTGTGTGTGTGTGTGTGTGTGTGTGTGTGTGTGTGTGTGTGTGTGTGTGTGTGTGTTATAGACTAATATAGCATCGACTTACCTGTGTCAGCCAAGACTAAGGTTGGCAGGAGGAGCAACAGAGGCAGCACCCACACCACCCACGACGCCCCCACCACCCACCCTCTACCGTGTGAGTGACCAGCTGTTTGCCCACCACACAGCTGGTTCCTGCTGGCCTTGGTGTGTGGGCTCTCGGCTCCTTGGCATGGGCTGTGGGTTGTGTGGGGTGAGTTGTGGAATCCGTTGGGTGGGTTGTAGGGTCCTTGGGGTGGGCTATGGGTAGAATCTGAGTGCCCACCATATAACTGGCTAGTGGTGGGCAGGGTGGACAGGGTGGGCAGGGTGGGCAGGGTGGGTGCTCCCCAGGGTGTCGTGTGATCATGTTCAGGGTCTCGCCAGGATGATCTGTAATGTGGTGTCGTGGTGACGTCACAGGACCTGGTAGAGCTGTAGGGGCTGCCGAAGGTCTGTGAGGTCTGGTCTGTTCTGGTCTTCAGGTCTTGGTTAGTTCTTAATATCAGGTCTTTGTCGGAGGATTGAAACCGCTTCTCGTTCGGGTCGATTCTGTCTGGTTCCTCGGTGTCAGAGGGAGTCAGGAGGCAGTGAATGTGACTTACTGACAACTTCCGATTGTAGTTTGTGTCCTGCTCAGTCATCAGTTCCAAGTCTCTGTTGATGAGTCGAAGCATTGCATCTGATTCGATTCTGCTTCGCCCCTCAGCTTCTGATTCAATCTTGGAGAAAATCGTAAGATCTTTATTGTGATTTGGTAGCTCCTGAAGGTGCTGGTGTATCCCTGGCTGCTCGTCCTTGAGAGTGTATTGGTCCTTGATCATGGAGGAGCAGCAACACCTCAGGGACGATTTTCGAGGAGAACTTTCCGTCACATCGTTGGAGTTGAAAGTTTCGTTTCCATGGTGAGCGACGTCTTGGTGCTGTGTTGTGTTTAGAATGACTGTCAGTGTGTCATTCTTATTCCCCGAGGCCAGTGTAACTTGAGGCAGCAGGGAGAGGCTCAAGTTGTCCTCCTGACTGGCTAAGTTAGCCCAGAGAAGGCCCAAGTTAGGGTCATTTATACCCACGTCTCGACACACTTCCCAGTCCACCAGGAAAAGTTTCGAGCTTGGTGAACTCTGGAACGCCTGGTGAAGGAGGCAGAGGGAGGTCGACTTGAACGTACTCCCTTCTCCATCACGTTCCTCCCATCTCAGATCTTTCTCCTCACAGGCAACTTTCCGCTTTGCCAAAGTCCAGACATGTCCTCCTGAGTTTGCCATTTCCGTCATGACAAAGTTGTGATCAGAATTCCCTTCGTCGCTATGCAGGCTCTCAACCAAGGATTTTACCTCAGATATTTGTCCGCCAGCCTCTGTCAACATGTTTGTTCTACACCGATCGCCACAACCAAGACGTTACAAGAATCACTTTGTGTCTCATGCTTTGTTTATCTTCCGCTGTGTGAGTCACGATCGTTACTCTTTCTGTGAGTCATGTACACAATCACTTAAGCTGACTGACTCTTGGAAACAAATATTCTTCCTTTTTTTGTAGGTCTATATCACCCAGTTATTGGTGTTCTTTATATAATTCTAGTCATGCTCTTTCATTCTTTAGTTGTAAATGTCACCAGACCTTCACGTCACACAGGTGTTGATATGCTATTTACCTGTATCGCCTCTGTATACTATTTACACGGATAAATATATATATAAATATCCTCTATTAATAGGTATATATCTTTTTTAAAGCTATGTATTCCAGCAACAACGTTTTCTCAGTAAAGCGAGAAATTCAAACAAGCAACAATTTCGACTGAGTTTTGGAGACATCAAAGACTCGTGTCTCCCTCCCTCTTTCTCTCTCAGATAGACAGACAAACAGACAGTTAGACAGATGGTATACACCTGTCAATCTGTCACTGTTTTGATTATAGTTCGTGTCTGTCAGTAATATGATGACCAGACAATGGACACGAATATTTTATACATTCGTTAAATCACTTATATATAGTCATTGTGTATATCGTTTGAACACGACACAAGTTGAACAAGATAATTTTACTATTACATGTATATCCGTATATATTAACATGTATATTGTATGAATACCTTTAACGCATGTATACCTTAAACAAGTCAAAACATGAGTAAGATAGCTTGATTGATTAATGTATATATGTATTTATGTGTGTATGTATACGTATATGTATGTGCATATATCTGAGTTCTATTTTTTTGATACTCCGAGTTAATCTTTATTGAAAGTGGTGTCTATCTGCATGTCTGTCAAGGTATTAACACATGCGTATTTCTGCTGCTGCGGGCTCATTTGCATACACACACACACAGGTCCTGGAAAATTGTGGGGCGTCGTTTCTCAATGGCCAACACACCATCTCCATTGTAAACTATTTCGATCTGAACAATTTACAGTGTCAGCATTCATCAGCGCATGACAGTCAGCCTTTATGACAGTATATTGTATTCTTGCTTAGAAATAACATCATAAAATTATCTTATTGTCAATAGATGTTATAGTATACTGATTTTCTCTGATTCATGACAAGTGTGTTGATGAGGTCAGATCATATTAGGTCAGATCAGATACACCTGATTTATACACCTTGACCCTCACTATTAAGATAAAGTCATTAGTATTAGTATTAATCACTACTAAATGTTATATATCTTCACGTCATGTTTTTCTTATAATTAATTTTCAACGTAGTCACTCCTCAAAATTGGTTAATCCCATTTTCTATAAGTCTTCGTTTTCTATGATGCTCCCGCAGTGAAATCCTCCATCTTTCCGTCTACTGTTGCTCCATCACTCCTGTAAAGAAAACAAAATTAGGGTTAAATTTCAAGTCATTATTTCCGCGTAGAGTTAACAGGAATTTATAAACAGGAACAATACTGAAACCCAACCAGGAACCATACATACATACATACATACATACATACATACATACATACATACATACATACACAGGAATATGAACGTATACAGTCATACAATTAAATGCTGTAGTGTCCGTGCTATATTTTTCTCTACATAAGATTAAAACAAAGTAATGAAATACAATATATGTGTACACGCTGTCAACAACCTTTTAATTAAATACTGCAGCCATTTTTATTGATGACAACGACTTCATCACCTCACTCACTCACTCAGTCACTCATTCACTCACTCACTCACTCACTCACCCACTCATTCACTCACTCACTCACTGACGGAGAAAGGCAAAGGTTTATTCGTATTGGTATTATTTAATATGTAGTGTCTTTCATGTCTTCCCTTACTGACTGCTGATGGTTGACGGCTGATGGCTGATGGCCGACGGCTAATAGCTGAGGGCTGACGGCTGATAGCTGAGGGCTGACGGCTGCTGACTTTTATATACGACGTTAGGTTCAATAGTTGCAGGGTAAGTAAGCGGTCAGAGAGGAACACACACACACACACACACACACACACACACACACACACACACACACACACACACACACACACACACACACACACACACACCGAACTGATACCAACCAATGTCATTTAAAGAGAAACAGACAAAACTATTTTATAGAAGCAATCATAGTGTGGAATTGAACACTGTGGTGGCGAGCAGAGAGCAGCCCATCTCTGAGGTGTTAGTGTGTGCTCTCTCTCTCTCTCTCTCTCTCTTTCTCGTGTTAGTACACACACACACACACACACACACACACACACACACACACACACACACACACTACATTACACTACACTACACTACACTACACTACACTACACTACACTACACTAACTCCTAAGCCTCTTATATGAACCTAAAAGCCTCAAGTGTTATTGTTAGAAAAGTAAACATTGCTATCTTAAAGACAGGTCGTGACATAAACAAGTTTGGCTCCCGGTAAAGCTTCAGATTGGTTTAATTTCTGGATAAACCAACATCAATATAAACAACTAATGTGATCAGATATTAAATTATTACAACACAATAACAATATAATTTAAACCTGATCTTATTACAGTATTAATAAAAACCAAAAAATTATATAATAATAATTAAATCTAAAACCATTGGGATAAATTTTAACTAAACTAAAATAACAATTAAATTTAACTAATACATTTTTTTAAAGAACATAAGTGGAATATTTATTAATTTTCTCCCCCCAAAAAAAGGTTTAATTTGTTTAATATTAGAATCAGTCATTATTTGGTTTATGATTTTGCTTTATTATTTATTTTCTTTAGTATAAAAGAACCTTTAAATACCACTAAATAAACACCAGTAAAACACCACTCATAAACACATTTAAAACACCTGTAAAACACCACTCAAGAAACACCTGTAAAACACCTGTAAAACACCACTCAATAAACACCTGTAAAACACCACTTAATTAACACTTTTAAAACACCTGTAAAACACCACTCACAAACACGACAAAACAAATACTAAAACACCCAATAAAACACACCTTTAAGAAACAGCATCTGTAAACCACTACATAAAACAACTTGTGTATGTAAACTAAACACAAGAGCGGTAAACCATAAAACACCAACTTTACACACGATAAACCTATGCTTATATATTTCCGGGTCTTGTATGAGATATTTCCAGGGGAAGGTAAAACTCCCCGCCAGATTATGTATGAAATCGGTTCAATAAATCCAAAGAAAGCGGTGATGGAATCGTTTTCTCTCAGGTGTGACATAAATTGACTCCAAAACCCGATTTAAAAGAATGATTTGTGACTTAAAGTAGGTAATGCAACCGATTTACGTAATGATTTACCTTAAAACCCGATTTAAGTTGTATATTTTCTCCCGATTAAGAATTAAATCGGCACCAAAACGAATATAAACAAATCACTCTTAAACATAATTTCTCTCGATTACGATTAAAAACATAAATAAAATAACATTAAGAATACCAAAAAAAAACTACGTATATAAAATAAATAAATAAATCCCAACAGAAACAAAAACAACAACAAAATTCAACAAGTAAAATTTCCTCACCCCTTCCCCCCCTAAAAAGCTCCCCCTACCCCCTCCACCCCCCCCACCCCCCCTCCCCAAAACACGACCTCACAAACACACACCACCCGAACACCAACAAGACCACTTAAAACCCTTAACAGATCTCTAATCACCACTAAATCACCCTATTCAGTCGTTAGTTTTGTCCAATTTTACCCCAACAACATCCCGTCCTTAACAGTAGCCAGATAGGTGGGTTGGAGTGGGTTAGAGTGGGTTGGAGTGGGTTGGAGTGGGTTAGAGTGGGTTGGAGTGGGTTAGAGTGGATTGTAGTGGGTTGGAAAGTATATTGGATTGGGCATTTTAGTGGGTTGAGTGGGTAGGTACACATGGGTGAGAAGGTGGGTTGGTAGATAGGTGAATGAGTGGGTTAATACGTAGGTGGGTTAGGTAGGCGAGGTAATAGGTGGGCTAGGTGGGTTGATAGGTGGGCAGGTGGGTGGGGTTTGTAAACTAGCGTCACTTTATGGTAATATTTTCTCCCCGACGATCAAATGCAACGAGATGTAAAAAGTTTTAGTATTGCAATTTACCTGAGCGAGCATTTGATGTCTTTACGAGAGCATTTGATGTCTTACGAGGACCTGGTTGGCTTTTGAAAGTTTCCATCAGGCAGGTTAATTTTGAGGTTATCGTGCGCGTGTGATGGATAATAATAATAATAATAATAATAATATTAATAATAATAAAAATAATAATAATAATAATAATAATAATAATAATAATATACAATAATAATAATAATAATAATAATAATAATAATAATAATAATAATAATAAAAATAATAATAATAATAATAATAATAATAATAATAATAATAATAATAATAATAATAATAATAATAATAATAATAATAATAATAATAATAATAATAATAATAATAAGAAGAAGAAGAACAGCAACAAACAACAATAATATAAATAATAAAAAATAATAACAATAATAACATCAATAATAACAATAACAACAACAATAACAACAACACTACTAATAACAATAATAACTTATCACAAAATCACCACTACAAGCGTGCCAAATTCTCCCCCTGTGAATATTTTAACACCTAGAATATACCTGTTTCATCAAGAGCTTTTAAACTCACGACTAACAAATAAATTTTTTGGTTTACGTATGAAAAACAGACAGACAGACAGACAGACAGACAGACATACAGACAGACAGACAGACAGACAGAGAGACAGACAGACAGATAAAGATATTACCAATGCATATGTCTGTGATTACATATAAAAACACATATAAATATAACTTTTGTATATATGTAAACTAGTGTATATGAGAAACTGGTGTATATCCGATAACATGATAGATATAAAGAGATAGATTGAGGTGATAAAGAGAGGAATAGGTAGATGGAGTTGATGGAGTCATGTAAAGAAGGAGAGGAGAGAGAGAGAGAATGAGAGAGAGAGAGAGAGAGAGATGACACCTCTTCTCCCTCTTCATTCTTCCTTTCCACCCTCTCTTCCCCTCTCTTTTCTCCCTCCTTCCTTCCTTTTCATCTCCCTTATCCCTGACTTTCCCCTTCCATTTTCTCCTTTTCCTCCTCCACTAATTCCCTTCCACTAAATCCAATACCTCTCCTTCACGATCTCCTTCCCACTCCACTACCTCCTCCCTCCCACTCCACTACCTCCCATATCCCACTCCACCACCCACCACAGCCCACTCCTTCTCTCCCTCCCACTCCACTACCTCCCATATCCCACTCCACCACCCACCACAGCCCACTCCTTCTCTCCCTCCCACTTCACTACCTTCCACCTCCCACGTCACCCACTCTTCCTTCACTTGCACCCTCTCCCTACCACTACAATACCTCCCACTCCAATACCACCCACTCCACCCTCTCCCTCCCACTCCACAATGATATATAAATCATCCTGTGTGTTGGCGTGTCTCTACCAGCTAGTACTTGAAGCGCCTCTATACTATCCTGGAGTAGCAACTCGAACTGTCCTCAACCTGTCAAGTGAAAGCCCCCCCTCCCTCTCTCTCTCTCTCTCTCTGTCTCTCTCTTTTTTTCTCTATCTCCCACTCACCCCGTTATTTAACCTTTCATGTCTGTTTAATCTCTCTCTCTCTCTCTCTCTCTCTCTCTCTCTCTCTCTCTCTCTCTCTCTCTCTCTCTCTCTCTCTCTCTCTCTCTCTCTCTCTCGCTCTCTCTCTCTCTCCACTCAATTTACCTCTATCTGACTGCCTTGTTAGTCTATGTTTCTCTCTATCACTCTCTCTAACTTTGTCTGTCTGTCTGCCTGTCTGTCTGTCTGGCTCCGTCTCTCCTCTAACTTTCTCTGTCTGTCTGTCTCTCTCCCTCTCTCTCACTCACTCTCTCTAACTTTGTCTGTCCGTCTGTCTGTCACTCTCTCTTACTCACTCTGTCTATCTGTCTGTCTGTATCCCTCTCTCTCACTCACTCTCTCTATCTTTGTCTGTCTGTCTGGCTCCCTCTCTCTCTCTAACTGTCTGTCTGTCTGTCTGTCTCTCACTCCCCCGGGACCACTTCTTCATGGACCAGGAACCATCGACCTGGGTCAGTCTCAGAATCTTTCACTTTGTGGCGCCTCAAAGTTCTGTCTCGGAGGGCCCTTCTGGTTCCTGTGAGAGAGAGAGAGAGAGAGAGAAAGAGAGAAATGTCTCTTTATTCTTTCTCCCTGTCTCAAACTCTCTCTCTCTCTCTCTCTCCCCTCTCTCTCTCTCTCCTCTCTCTTACACTCATTTTTTATTTTGTTTCCTCGCTGTCTCCTTTGTCTTTTTTCCCTCTGTCTCCTCTCATCTCTCTTCATCTCTCCCTTCCTCCCCTCTCCTCCCCTTTCCCTCCCCCTCCCTCTCCTTCCTCCCTCTCCTCTCCCGCCTCCCTCTCCGCCCCTCCCTCTCCCTCTCTCTCCCTCTCCTCTCCCTCTCCCTCTCTGCTTCCCCTCTCCTCCACCCTTCCTCCCTCTCCCTCTCCTCTGCTCTCCTCCTCCTCCTCCCTCTCCCCTTCCTCCCTCTCCCTCCCTCTCCCTCTCCCTCCCTCTCCTTCCTCCCCTCTCCTCTCCTCCCTCTCGCCCCTCCTCTCCCCTCTCTCTCCTCTCCCTCTCCCTCTTTCTCTCGCCCCTCCCTCCTCTCCCTCTCTCTCTCCTCTCCCCTCCCTCTCCTTCCCCTCTCCCTCTCTCCCTCTCCCTCTCTCTCTCCTCTCCTCCCTCTCTCTCCCCTCTCCCTCTCTCCCTCTCGCTGTCGGTCACCCATCACGTCTAACACAACCATTACACGGACACATGAAGCTTATTAAGTTTACATATTACTGCCATCGTTGTCCTCTGTTTATTGCCTCTGTCTGTCGCTCCCTCCAGGCGTAAACACTATAGTAAACACTAACTGGAAACACTAAATGTAAACACCAACTGCAAACAACAGCTGTAAACAATAACTGTAAACAAATAAGTAAATATTCCTATACTCAGTTGTTTTCAGCAGAGAGAGAGAGAGAGAGAGAGAGAGAGAGAGAGAGAGAGTCAAGGCCAACACAGGTAAATTAATATATATCAATTGTTACCTGTAGTTCCTCTGTGTTATAATTACAACCAGTTCTTATGTCAACACGGGAGTCATAAACCTGTTCCCGGATGTATCATTATGAACATGGGGCTGTGTGTGTGTGTGTGTGTGTGTGTGTGTGTGTGTGTGTGTGTGTGTGTGTGTGTGTATTGTCTCGCTCATTCTCAGTCTGTCTCCGTCTCTTTCATATAACGTCTCTTTCTCTCCCTCTCTCTCTCTCTCTATTCCTTACTTTCTCTCCTCCCCACACACACACACACAGGTGGAAGGATTCAGGAAACAAAAGTTAACGCTTAATTGTTGAACGGTTGAACTTAGGCTGAAAGTCAATTTATCTGCGACTAACTCAGATGTGTGTTCAAGAGACTCATTATACGGTATGACGCTGGTGATATATATATATGTTTTTGTAATCACTTGATGTTTCCAAGGTGTGAACGGTGTTTATAAAGCCCCTTGCTGTTTGTATTTATAGAGTCTCGTGCTGTTTGTGTTTGTAGTAGCCCTTGGTGTTTGTTTTTATAGAGTTCTTTCGTGTTTGTGTTTATAGAGTTCTTTGGTGTTTGTGTTTATTGAGTTTTTTTTGGTGTTTGTGTTTGTAGAGTATATTAATGTTAATAAAAACATCAAGGGACTTTATAAACACCACCATCAAGGGACTTTATAAACACCACCATCAAGGGACTTTATAAACACCACCATCAAGGGACTTTATAAACATCCACATCAAGGGACTTTATAAACACCACCATCAAGGGACTTTATACGCACCACCATCAAGGGACTTTACAAACACCACCATCAAGGGACTTTATAAACACCACCATCAAGGGACTTTATAAACACCACCATCAAGGGACTTTATAAACAACATAAACATGGCTGGAGTCGTAAACAAAACACTATATTGGTATAAACATCCACTACTTGATATACACTGTTCCTCCAGTTTATTATAGTTTATTCCTACTAACTCCATTGATACCTTGGAGCAGTGTGTCTAGAATGGGTAAAATAAATTACAATGTACTTGGAAAAATATTGTGATGGTCGTAAGATTTGTCTCATAAAAATCTCGTATCTAGAGCGGCTGCAGTTTAAGGGAAATTTTTGGAACCTTTGCGCATTTTCAGAACCCGGGTGTTTTTTTTTTCTTTCGGTATCTGCGCTTTTTTGGGGGGGATCCTGACTGCGCGTTTTATGGATCCAGACTGCGCGTTTTTTTTTTTTTCGAATCTACGCCTCTGGGTTTTCTCTTATTTTTCTTCCTAATCTGCGTTTTTGAGGAAATAAAACACACATTGTAACTACCTAGGGCTTCCCACTATCAAGAATTACGCTCTTTTCGGAATCCCAGGGCGTATTACCAATCCTACGTATTTCTGGAACCTCTACATTCTGGAAATCATTCAAACTATAACGTGTGAATTGGGCGTAGTGGCGCAGTTAAGAAGCGGAACAGCTCATCAAGTCGGAACGCTAACAAGACTCGCAACTACGTCCTGTCATCTCTTGTATGAGTTAAGGTTTTCTATGCAGTAATGAGCACCACCAATCAGTACACGTTAATGAATATACCTAGTGATCACAAACCACAGTATTATTATTTGATCGTTGAAGCGTCTTATATATCTAAAGAAATAGTCCTTTGATAGTTTAATCCTTTGATGACGATGGTTTAACTCTTTGACGATGGTAGTTTAATCTCTTGAGGACGAAGGTTTAATCTTTTGAGGACGATGGTTTAATCTTTTGAGGACATAGTTATTTTTTTTTAGGATAATGTTTTAACCCTTTGAAGACATTGGTTTAACCCTTTGAGATCGATGGTTTAACTCACAGTTCACTTTGATATCACATTTACAGCTTACATAAACCGTATCTACACCAAAGATAAGCTTGCAAGGTTTCATATTACAATTCCAGCTTAACTTCTCTTAATCTCTTGTCATCTAAGCTTACAGGCAGTCACATAATAAACCTGTAAACTTGTATCATGAGAACGTAAGATATAATATGTTGCAATTTTAACTCGACTCTAACTAAGATTTCCGACTTTGTGTTTTAAAAAGGATTTCCACAACAAATTTCTTTCCTAATCCCGCTATGATATTAATCTTAGTTAGCTACTGCAGTAATATACGACTAAACTATTTTGCTGAGTTTATTCTCTAAAAATATTATAGTTTCAGGAGGTTTCTTGTTTATTTACGTGATATAATAGATGATAGAGATTATATTTTTGTTATAGTGATGAAAGAATGAATGCTTGATTTACAACATGGTGGTGTAAACATTGTGTGACGTCACGTTTCTGTTCATTTCATATCAATTAGTTTATCAATATCTATCATATTTACTTATATGTATACATGAATACGAATTAATACATATTTAAGTGTAATTATGAGTGAATTTCAGTAAAAATTTCTACTTATTTCACGTAAAATTGACTCATAAACGTTAGTTACCCTTTTCCCGCATCTGTGTCTCATGCTATAAGTGACAGAAACGTATCGATGGAGTATTGAACCCTCCTACTTCATTCGTCTATAACTTATAAGGTGAATGAACGTACACAATATATTGATCCTCCCAGCCTGAGACAATAGCACCTTAACCTTCAAAAAGCATTGTTCCGTGTGATAACAAAAGCTATAGATTAGATGAGTATTGAGATTATTGATCAAGTATCGAGTCGCCTTTTGTAAGGAATCTCTTGAGGGTGTTGAAATCCATCATATAGACGAACTGATCCTCCACCACCCAAACGAGACAAAGGCGGATTCAGATCGTCCATGCCTTTGTTTACCTGATAGGCTTTTGTTTTTGGTTTTTTTTTTTACATGTGGGTCGGATCGTAAGCTATATCACACACCTGAGCGATTTATTCATCACTAGAGGAGTAATTAAAACTGGAATTACTTCAACTATCGTCAGGTTGTGTGAAGTTGTCTCGATTGGAAAGTTAATTTGGTGTTATTGGCCACACACACACACAGTAGAGAGTTCTAGCTACCTCAGATAACCTTCTCGTCCACTACACCGTAAATATCAAAGCGAGGTAGTTTACGCTCGACACAATACATATAGCCAATCCAACGCCGTGGTGGTTTGTTTATAAAGTAATTGGAAAGTGAGGGAGTAAGAGTGAAAATCGGTATTGGAACGATATTACTTCTGCCACCACTACTAACAACAACAACAAGAGCAACAATAACAACAACAACAACAACAACAATAACAACAACAACAACAAGAGGAACAATAACAACAACAACAACAACAACAGTACAATATTATCAATAACAACAACAGCAGCAACAACAACAGTAACAATAATAACAACAACAAAAACAACAACAACAACAACAACAACAGCACAATATTATCAATAACAACAACAGTAACAATAATATCAACAACAACAACAGTAACAACAACACTAACAATAATATCAACAACAACAACTATATCAACAACAACAACGACAATACTACTATTAATAACACCATCACCATTCCACCAGCCACCCTTATCATCCCTTCACGACTAATTTCACGGCACAATAAATCACCATTGAGCTCATAACAGTGACACAGATTCCCAGGAACACGTAAGGTAAGAATCACACGAGAGAATCCACATAAGAATCTCTCTAATACCATTCGTCGAGTCTCTGTGTAGTTTAGCCGCCATTTTGCATCCCGTTGGGGTGAGTGTGAACGAGGTAATGAGCCATTTAAATGCGTTGTCGCAGCTTCAGGTTAAGAGGAAGTTGGTGATATATTAAGTCTTTGAGAATTAAGCTTTTATCTCACAGCTGAAGAGAGATAGTGAGATACATTCTCTCAGCTCGAGTTGGGAGAGTAATTTACCGCATGAATCTGTGAGAAATGTATCATTGTCTCTTTGGTATAATGAGTTAATTACATACGTTCTCACATCATTAATAAAGAGAAAATTTACCGTAAGAATATTTAAGAATTCATCATTATCTCGTAAATATAATGAGTTACCTTTGATGTAAGAACCTCTAAGAATCCATCATTATCTCGTAAATATAATGAGTTACTTTTGACGTAAGAACCTCTAAGAATCCATCATTGTACCTTGAGTATAATGAGTGAACTATAAACGTAAGAATCTCCATCAATCAATCAATCACTTGCAGCCTCAGTTACGGGAATCAAATCCACTCTCATATGTCTTAGAAGATAATAATAATAATAATAAATTAACCTTTAGAATCTTTTTGAGTATCCAACATTGTAGCGAAGATTAAGTAGTGACCGTTAAATACGTTCTCCAAACTTAAAGACTCGATGAAAACTTTGTGATGTATGAGTCTTTGAGAATCTATCACTGTCTTTCAGGATTTATATAACCTATTAAATACGATCTTTTGTCTGGAGTTAAGAGGAACTGAAAATAACACTGTTGAGGAATATCTCTGTATCCAACGTTGTCTCGTAATTATAAGGAACCCAATTACATAGGTACTCGGGGTTCCTAATTAGATTATGTACTCAAAGGTTCTTCCTTATTCATAGCTTAACCCAATTTCCATACGTACTCCATACTTTCCTAATTAACCATGTACTCAAAGCTATATGTACTCAAAAGTCATCAATCAGGGGAGAGACAAAATTTTCACTCCACAGGGCTTTGAGAATCTTGGAGCCAAGGACTAATATTGTGTTACCCGAGACAGTTATTACTAGCGGTGGGAGATGGATCTGTGGCCCAACCAGCGTGTAATATATATGTGTGTGTGTGAGAGAGAGAGAGAGTAAGAGATAGTGTGAGAGAGAGAGAGAGAAAGAAAGTTAAGATGGATTCATAGTTGACGTAGGGTTGTATTATGTGTGTGTGAGAGAGAGAGAGAGAGAGAGAGAGAGAGAGAGAGAGAGAGAGAGAGAGAACAGACAGACAGACAGACAGAGGTTAATACTCCAGACTCGTGCCAAGAGGATAAATTCTAAATCTTCCTCAGACTTTACGATCCTGGGCGTAGTCTCTCTCTCTCTCTCTCTCTCTCTCTCTCTCTCTCACCACCACTCCACTGAACTGGAATTCATCTTCTCTCATACTTTCTCTCTCTCTCTCCTTATATATATTGCTCTCTTTTTGGGTAAGTCATCCATCTTCTCTCTCACACTCTCTCTCTCTCTCTCTCTCCTCTCTCTCTCTCTCTCTCTCTCTCTCTCTCTCTCTCTCTCTCTCTCTCTCCACTTTTTGCAGTCAAAGTTACCCAAACCCAACATAAATGAACATTAACCCTAGCTTGCCTAACACAGCAAAGCCCCTAACCTAACACTAACCAAGCACCAGCCTGGCAAACACTGGCAAGCACCAGCATGGCCTAAGCACTGGCAAGCACCAGCCTAACCTAACACTGACAAACACCAACTGGCCCTGGCCTAACACTGACAAACAGCCTGGCCTAACACTGGCCAGGCACCAGCCTGGCCTAGCACTGGCAGAGCGCCAGCCTGGCCTGGCACTGGCAGGCACCCGGCCTGGCCTGGCACTGACCAGGCACCGGCCTGACCAGCCTGGCAAAGCACCGGCCTGGCCTGGCACCCAGCCTGGCCTGACGCGGCCAGGCACCAGCCTGGCGGCACTGGCCAGGCACCGGCCTGGCCTGGCTGGCCAGGCGCCGGCCTGGCCTGGCCTGACCAGAGCGCCGGCCTGGCCTAGCACTAACGAGCGCCAACCTGGCCTGGCCTGACACTGGCCAGGCACCCGGCCCCTGACCTAACCTAACACTAACCAAACACCAACCTAACCTAACACTAACCAAACACCAACCTAACTTAACCTAACACTAACCAAACACCAACCTCCCTAACCTAGGTCTATGAAGGTATTAAAGAACCAAACTTTATCAGGATTTCAGTAAAGGTGTCCGGATAATCGAGGTCTCATTTGGGACTCTGTATACCGGATCTCAAATGACCGGACTCCAGCGATCCTGAATATCGATTGGGGAAAAAGTGTTAGGGGGTGGGTGGGGGGGGTGGTGTGGGTGGGGGTGATGTGGGTGTGGGGGTGTGGGTGTGGGGGTGGGGGTGGGGGTGTGGGGGTGAGGGGTGTGGGGGGTGGGTGTGGGGGTGGTGTGGGGGTGGGGTGAGATTTGTGGTGAGGTAATATTTGGTGTGGACTTAGGATTGAGTGTGTGTGTGTGTGTGTGTGTGTGTGTGTGTGTGTGTGTGTGTGATTTATTTCTTCTGTAATCTTTCATTTCTTCTCTTTTCCCTTTTCTTAAGTCTTCATTCTTCTTCCTTCTTCTTCACCTCTTCCTTATCCTTCAACAACCCTCCTCTCCCTCCTTCTCTACCTCCTCCTCCTTTAACTCCTCCTTCAAAACCACCACCTCCTCCGCCTCCTTCCTCTAGTACTTCCTCCTCCTCTTCCTTCAATACCTCTCTCCTTCTTCCTTCATGTTATTTTCCAGCACCTCCCACCCCCTCCTCCTCCTCCTCCTTCCCCACTTCCTCCCCCCTCTCCCTCCTCCTCCTTCCCCACTTCCTCCTCCTCTTCCCCCTCTCCCTCCTCCTTCTTCCTCCTCTCTCCTGTGTGCATATTCTTCTCCTCCTCCTCCTCTTCCCCCCTCTCCTCCTCCTCCTTCTTCCTCCTCTCTCCTGTGTGCATCTTCTTCTCCTCCTCCTCTCCCACATTTCATTAAAACTTTACCTCCTCACAACAAACTCTTATCACTGTCGTCTCCAGATAATCACTGTTCCTTTTCTTTCATCACTGTAATATCTTGAGAATCAGTCGTATTTTTTTTACCTTATGTCACTGCAATATCCATGTAATCACTGTTTTGGGGAAATCACTGCTTTTCTTTGGGTTATATCTGCTAGGGGAGATTAGTGGTTGCCCTTGGGTTATATTTGTGGATAAATCACCATTAACAGCCCTGCAATATCTAGGAAAATCACTGTTAACTAATACAAAAAATTACGCCATCTTCTCTTATCTTTAAAAAAATCTTATATAATATCTATCTTAACTTCATCATATTAGAAAAAAAATACAGTTTTTGTACCTGTAATATCATGACGTTACTGTAACCTTCATTGTATAACTGTAACACTAAGGACAATGACTGTATTTTAGTTGCTGTATTAATTGCCATGTGTTGTAGTAATGTGTGTGTGTGTGTGTGTGTGTGTGTGTGTGTGTGTGTGTGTGTGTGTGTGTGTGTGTGTGTAGAAAGAGATCGAAGTAAGATAGAAAATATAGAATAAAGAGACAGAAGCAGAAAAAAAAAAAGAGAGAGAGAGAGAGAGAGAGAGAGAGAGAGAGAGAGAGAGAGAGAGAGAGGAAAACAGAGAAGAAACAGACAAAAAGAGACAAAGAAAGAGAGAGAAAAAGAGAAAGAAAGGGATTTTAAAACGTGGGAAAAGAAATTGGTGGGAAGGTAAACAGGTGGAGGAAAAGGAAAAGCAAAGAAGACAGGATTAACACGGGAGAAGGGAGGGAGGGAGAGGGAGGAAAGGGGAGGAAATTAGGGGGAGGGATGTACAGTGAACACACACACATACATAGATGGATGCAAGTGAATTACATACACAATATTGCTACGTCACAGAGGGATACAGATAGAGAGAGAGAGAGAGAGAGAGAGAGAGAGAGAGAGAGAGAGAGAGGCGACGCAGAGTAATAAACTGGTATTATCACGCCCAGTGTGGTTTAATAGGCTCTAGAAGTTAAGCTGAACACGGGTGTCGAGATTACACTGAGAGAGAGAGAGAGAGAGAGAGAGAGAGAGGCTGACATAGCGTGTAGAAAATGATTTTCGACTAAAAATCAATTTTCTCCTAGATTTAATATGTAAACAAAAGTGGCAGGCAGCGCTCACACACACACACACACACACACACACACACACACACACACATACATATCATATAATTTCACATACATAAACCCAACATACGCATATATATAAGCTTTTAGTTGCATATATATCACAAATCAATTCCGAAATACTTATACACTACACAAATATACACAGCATACAAACAACTAATTTTTTTTTTACCTTTTTAACACGTGATACAAATTATAGACATCACATAAAACAAATACAAACAAATACTTAACAAGGACACTATAATTTTTTTTTACGCTCACTTATTGTTTACAAATATTACTTGACACTTTTTTCCCTGAACGGTCGAATCATTCATAAAAAAAGAGACGTTTATTTACACTGTGCTTGAGTGAGTGAGTGTTTCGTTGACAAAAGCTACCTGCTAATATTTATCTTGTAATCTTCACTGAGCAATGCAATTAACTTTATAAATGAGAGGGTTAGTAGTCTGTCTGTCTATCTATCTACCTGTCTCTCTTTCTGTCTCTAATAAACAACTTCTAGTGGTTTCAGATCTCATTTAGACAGCCACAAACTATCTACCCGACTCGCCGTCATTAATTGGTTAAGTATTTTACATATCACTCCCTCACACGTCTCAAATCTCGCCCACGGTGACCTGACAGCTGAAGAAAATGACCCCTGCAACTCAACGTCGAAGGGTGAGGATGAGGGGGTACGGGAAGAGTGGGAGGGGGAGACGGAGAGTGGGGGGAGGGGGTAAGGGAGAGGGAGAGGGGGGGTAGGGGAGAGGAGATGGGGTAAGGGGTAGGGAGTAGGGGGTAATGGGGAGGGAGAGAGGCTATATTTCACCTTTATAACCACAAGTACGTTAAAGATCCACCAATTTGTGATTACGGCTCACATCTTCCTGATTCACTAGATGGCGTCCTTCTATTTACCGTCAGCCAGGTGAGTAATGGTATGATTGTATTATGCGGTCGTATGGTGTGTGTGTGTGTGTGTGTGTGTGTGTGTGTGTGTGTGTGTGTGTGTGTGTGTGTGTTTTGAGATGATTATTATCGCACCTCGGAGCATCTTCGCATAACCACTACCCCCCCACCCAAACAAACGCCTGGTGCGATTTCGTTTCAAGACAAATATGCAGTCGGAATAGGTTTTAATGGTGTCTCTTGCATTCACGGTAATTCATTTAAATTTATGCGTAAGTCCTCCCTTCCTCTTCCCCCTCTTCCTCTACCCCTCCTCCCCTCTCCTCCGTCTATTTTTTTGCGCTTTTTAAGAGAGAGAGAAGTGGAAGGGGTGGGGAGAGGGAGGGAGAGGTAGAGGAGAGGGCTTTCGAAAGGAGAATTAGATTTTCTCTGCATACGAATGTGGCGAGAGTGTTATGTACACAAAGCCTCCGAGAATCTAGACTGGGTTATGGGATCTGCCAGCGTGTGAAGTAACTCTTGTCGTAGCTTAAAGATGAACGTAAATATTTTCTCGCGGGTTTCTGTGTGTTTACTGCCTGTACTGTACGTTTACTGTCAGTACTGTGCGTTCTAGCGCGTTTTCTCGTGTTATTGTGGGTTCTAGAATGTTTTCCTTCTGACAAAACCAGAAAGTTGACTACAGAGTTTGTGGTTTGATCTCTCTCTCTCTCTCTCTCTCTCTCTCTCTCTCTCTCTCTCTCTCTATACAGATACAGTGGCATACAGAACAAAACAAGAAATAGAAGAAAACGGATAAATGAAAGGGGAAACTGACATAATGACGCTTCCATGTGTCCAGCAGCAAGGGTGAGGGGATTACCTCCAAAATTAGACGAAAGGCAATGGGATTTATGAAGAGACAGTGTCGTGGGGGAGAGGGGGAGAGATGGATTACAAAAGGGGAGATTAATTTCTGGGATTTTTCAAGAGATAGTGTCGTAGGGAAGAGAGGGAGAGATGGATTACAAAGGGGAGATTAATTTCTGGATTTATAAAGGAAATATACAGACTGAGAGATAAAAATAAAAATAGTAAGAAAGATAAAAAGAGAACCAAAATAACAGATAAAAGAGAGAGAAAGAGACAGAGAAACAAAAAAATAAAAAACAAAACAAGAAATAATGAAATAAAGATGAATTTATAACCTTAATATAATGAAAGATAATGAAGAATCTTAATAACTAGAGCCATATTCTTAAACGATCTTACAGGTAAAAATATTATGTCTCAGAGGTACGTGAGGCTGCCCTAATTACTGAAGCTACGAGATAAATGTAGATTCTTATAATGTCTCTTAAGTTGATTTTTTGTGTTTATTGTAAGTAGAGATTAAAGAAGATAGTATTTAAATGGTTCTCTTAGGCTGCGATATATACACACACACACACACACACACACACACACACACACACACACACACACACACACACACACACACACACACACAGTACAAGGCAACCCCGTACTAATATTGTTTGTATTAAACTTGTCTAATCTCTCAGTCTCTCTCTCTCTCTCTCTATCTCTCTGTTCTCTCTCTCCTCTGTTTCTTTCTCTCTATTCTCTTTCCCACTGTCTATCGTCTCTGTTAGTCTTTGTCTGTCTTGATATGTATGTATGTATGTATGTATGTATGTATGTATGTATGTATGTATGCTTTGTCTGTCTGTCTGTCTGTCTGTCTGTCTGTCTCCCCATATCGCTGTTTCAGAACATTTTATTCAGATTTTCTCAAAGCGTCTGTGTTAACGTTTGTTGTTTTCTCATTCCATGAGAGTAAGTACTGACAGTGACCTGGCCCCTGAGAGAGAGAGAGAGAGAGAGAGAGAGAGAGAGAGAGTCACAATGAAACGATCCCATCTACTTATATAAAAGCCTTTGTCATCATCATACGCTAAATAAGGCTACAAAATATGTATATTATGGAGCTTAATAAACATCGCTTTGTGCTGTCCAATAAAGGCCTGTAGTGTATATTTTCACCCGAGTTCGTCATAATTAAGTAATTTAGTTTAATTCAAGAGAAAACACCTACTTCATGGCGGGTTTAATATATAATGATGTTTAATAGCTCAATTAGTATCTCTTATTAAATGGCGCACGCTAAAGTGTTTTTGTACGCAACAATTGGTTTATTGGCGTCCGTTATTAAATCTTATTATGGTGAAGTAATTAGATTTATTCACATGAAACAGCTGATTGGTAAGTGGGAGCATTGTGGTGACGACACGGGTCAATATAATGGTTGACATCCAATGAACCAATCACAGTGCGGGAATAATGTCATGACGTCACAGTCGGCCATGTTTGTTTGTATGAATCTACCAATAAGGGGTTGGGAATAATGCAGTGATATTACGGATATCTATATTTGTTTACATAAATCAATCAATCAAAAACCAGAAACTTAACATTGACATCAAGCGCAGCCATATTTACTAACATAAATCGCAACCAATCAGAGAGCGGAAACATAACAGTGACGTCACATACAACCATATTTGTTTACATAAATCCCCAACCAATCAAAAAGCGGAAACATAACAATGACGTCACATACAGCCATATTTGTTTACCTAAATCCCCAACCAATCAAAAAGCGGAAACATAATAATGACGTCACATACAGCCATATTTGTTTACCTAAATCCCCAACCAATCAAAAAGCGGAAACATAACAGTGACGTCACATACAGCCATATTTGTTTACATAAATCTCCCCAACCAATCAGAGCAAAAGAAACATTACGAAGACGTCACGGGAGTATTGGATTACACGTGAATTAAATCTTGACTTGTAAACAGATCATCAGAACCAACCAGAAGCTCTTTGATCCGCCAGTCTGTTTCATCGTCATGAGGAAGATGGCTTAAGTAATGAAGAAAATACTCCCCGTCTTAGATTAAAGCAAATAGTTAAAACAAACGCTCGGGAGAATTGGGGGGAATAATGTCTCTCTCTTTCTTTCTCTCTCTCTCTCTCTCTCTCTCTCTCTCTCTCTCTCTCTCTCTCTCTTTCTCTATTATCTCTCATTCCATATCTGTTTTTCTCTTTATTTTATCTCTGCCTCTCTCTCCATCTCTCTCTCTCTTTCTATTATCTCTCTATTTCTCTTTCTCTGTCTATATCTCTGTCTTTCTGTCTATTATCTCTCTGCCTTTCTCTTTTTTTCTCTCCCTTTCTATTATATCTCTGCTTTTATCTCTCTCCGTATCTCTCTCTCTCTATTATCTCCAAGTTTCTTTCTCTTTTCCTATCTCTATTATTCTCTCTCTCTCTCTCTCTCTCTCTCTCTCTCTCTCTCTCTCTCTCTCTCTCTCTCTCTCTCTCTCTCAACACACACACACACACACACACGCTCTGGTCTTGTTAACACGTCGCTACAAAACTTCATCTTTGCAAATTATTTTCTCGCTTGAGTACACAGTGAGCTTCTAACCTTAATGATGTTCTCTTGCGTAATGAAGCCTTGTTACTAAATCATGCTTTGTTACTTATAATACTGTTACTTAACGAGGCCTTGCTACGTAATGAAGCCTTGTTACTTAATTATGCTTTGTTACTTATAAAAACCTCGTTACTTACCGCTCAATCTTTCTCTCCTTCTATTTCTCTCTATTTCTCTCTTCCTTTCTTTTACTCTTTCTTCTTTCCTCCTACTCTCTCTCTCTCTCTCTCTCTCTCAGCAGGGACCAGGCTAGCGGCAGGTAATCATTTGGTCTTACCTTGGTCTTTACCTGCGAGTTAAAGACCAATAAAAGTAATTATCTCTTGGTAATGAAGGAGATTAAGAAGGCTACCATTATTATCGTGAGGGAGGGAGGGAGAGAGGGAGGAAATGAGGGAGGGAGAGGGTTGGGGAGAGAGGGAGGGAGGAAAGGTGGGGAGGGAGGGAGGGAGAGTGATAGTTGGGGGTGACGGAGGAAGAGAGGGTAATTGGAGAGAGAGCGAGAAGAAAGAAGGAAGGAAGGAAGGAAGGAAGGAAGGAAGGAAGGAAGGAAGGAAGGAAGGAAGGAAGGAAGGAAGGAAGGAAGGAAGGAAGAGGGAGAGAGCATAAAGACTACCCATCCTCACTCTTTAATATCTTTCTCCCTGTCTCTCTTTCTCTCACCTGTCCTACCTTTCTCCCGCTTTCCCTACTCCAATTCATTTATCTCTCTCTCTCTCTTTCTATCCTCCTCGCCCTCCTATCTCCCCTTACCACTTCAGTCTGTATGTCTGCATATATCTCTCTCTTTCTCTCTCTTTCTTTCGCTTTTTTCCCCTCCTTCTCATCTCTGTCTGTCTGTCTATCTCATTGTCTCATCCTCTTTATCATTCTCTCTCTCTCTCTCTTCCTCTTTATCATTCTCTCTCTCTCTCTCTTTCTCTTCCGCTAAAATAAAGCTTCAAAAGAAACCTAGTCCACAATTTCGCTGAGTCATTAACTTACAGAATAAAAGTAGGAGATGAGGCACTCGAAATGACATAAAAGTCCTTTGTAAGTCACTTTGCGAAGTCACTTTCATACAAAAACTTTCTCGTGTAAGTCACTTTGATGCAAGAGACATAGTTGAGGGCTAAATGGGTTTATGTTTCCTCGAATTTAACAAATGTGTGTGTGTGTGTGTGTGTGTGTGTGTGTGTGTGTGTGTGTGTGTGTGTGTGTGTGTGTGTGTGTGTGTGTGTGTGTGTGTGTGTGTGTGTGTGTGTGTGTGTGTGGTGAGCACCTCCTTTGCTTAATATAATGTGTCTTTTCATCTTATCTTTACTCTTTCCTTTTATAATTCTCTGTCTGTTTGTCTGTTCGTCTCACTGCTTTTTTCTCTCTCTCTCTCTCTCTCTCTCTCTTTTCCTCTCTCTCCTTCCTCCATCTCCTCTCTCTCTCTCTCTCTCTCTCTCTCTCTCTCTCTCTCTCTCTCCCCTACCTATCAAGGAATCGAACCATTGTAATTGAGATAGCCAAGTCTAGGGGGTAGAGGGGAGAAAGATTCATTCCACAATTCCAGCCACCACCATTAAAACAGTTGCTGGTAGTAGTAATAGTAGTAGTAGTAATAGTAGTAGTATATCGTTTACTGCTACTACTTCTACTATCTATAGCTCTCCACACACACACATACACACACCTTGAAGGCTCACATTGGCAGGAATCACAAATGAAACACTGACTTTTATTTCATTTCCAGACAGTGAACATTTTTTTTTTAATTTATTTCTTACTGCAGTGACTGATGTGTGTATTGGTACAGTCTTATTCCTTCATTCCAGTTTCTTGAATCACCACAACTACCACCACTATCGTCTACCATCACCACCGCCACTACAACCATCAACCACCACCACCACAACTGCAATCATCAACAACCACCACCACCACCACCACCATCATCTTGCCCCCTCTCATAGACACACTACACGCCTTTATTAATACACCTCCAACCTTCCATCTCTCTCTCTATCACTCTATCATACAATATACTTCCCCTCATCCCCTACATTCACACAGACAGAGACACACCTACACTCTCAATTAACCTGAAACGTCTCACTGCCTCCAATCTGTCTTCAATTTAACTAATGTTCATTCCTCTCTGAATCTTTCTCTTGTGTATATTTTTTGGGACTCACCTTCACTGTGTATATTTACATTTCTGGAACACTTGTCTTTCCTATCAATTACCTATGACACACCTGTTTGCCATACCTATTTTCTTCCCATCTCTCATCTCTCACTTCTAACTTTCCCTAGTGACCAATTGAACTCTTTCTTCACTATCTTCACATTTTTTCTTGTCTTTCTCAGTTATTCTTTTATTTATTTTTGTTTTTGTCTTCTCGTGTGTTTTGCGAAATTTATGAAGGCCGTAGACAAATTCTTTCTTTGTGTCAGATTCTTCTCTTTGCACACACCTTTCCAGCCCTAAACACACTCTTCCAGCCCTAAACACACTTTTCCAGCCCTAAACACACTCTTCCAGTCCTTAACACACTCTTCCAGTCCTTAACACACTCTTCCAGCCCTTAACACACTCTTCCAGCCCTAAACACACTCTTCCAGCCCTTAACACACTCTTCCAGCCCTTAACACACTCTTCCAGTCCTTAACACACTCTCCCAGTCCTTAACACACTCTTCCAGCCCTTAACACACTCTTCAGTCCTTAACTTACCTCTTCCAGCCCTTAACCCTCTTCAATAACACTCTCAGTCATGCCCTCTTCAGCCTTAACACTCTTCAGCCCTTAACATACTCTTCCAACCTTTAACACACTCTGATCCTTAACACGCTCTTCCAGTTCTTAACACCTCTTAGCCCTAAACACACCTTTTCCAGCCAAAACACCTCTTCGGACTGTAACTTTTGCTCTTCCAGCCCCATGCTTTTATCACTTCAGTCCTTAACACACTCTTCCAGCCCTTAACATACTCTTCCAGTCCTTAACACACTCTTCCAGTCCTTAACACACTCTATTGTGATCCACAGTTTCCTTAAAAACGTTTCTATTACAGGTACAAAAACTTCACATTCATATTAGGACTTTAGTTGCTATCTTCTTTCTCTCTCTCTCTCTCTCTTTCTTTTATATCTCTTTCTTTCTTTCTTTATGTCTATCTCATTTATCTCTCTTTATTTCTCTATTTCTATCTCTTTTATCTCTCGTTCTCTATCTCTTTATCTCTCTCTCTCTAGCTCTCTCTCGCTTTATCTGTCTATCTCTTACTCTCTCTATCTCTCTCTTTCACCCTTCGTTAACTCTCTCTCACAGTAATTAACAAACTTATCGCTCGAAATCAGCATTTTAAGCTCAGCTGGGAACTGGGGCAAGAAGTCTAAATTTCTTCAATCGTCAGGGGGAAACAATGGCTCAGACGGCTAAAGAGATGATCCTGCAAGAACCCTAAAGGAATGCCGCCGGAAATGACGTCAAGCTGACACCAACTCGTTCTTGTAAGTTCGCAGGGGGCCGGAATCTCCTTATCGAGCCCGCGGAAGTACATTTAGCGAACTCTTAGACAATGATTTTTTGGGGGTCATTTTCTAAATCTCACTCGGGTGTGAATTTTAGCGGTAACTCAGGGAAATATATGGTGATTAGTTAAGGTGGTGATAAGTGTATGTTTGTCATCACATTAGTATGTTTTTTTTTTTACTAAGATATTGACTCGAAATTCCACTTGTTTTCAATCGTTCACTGAGGATGTAATGGTATCCACTCACACACACACACTACTGCTGCTTCTATATTACTCCCATCTTTCTAACTCCCTCTTGGTCTACTCCTCTCACTTGTATTATTCATCTCTGTATTTAAACATTCTTTATTTAACACTCTTTCACTTCCCATTCACTAACCGTATTTTAATATGAACAGGTGATTACTGTATTATATAACTACTACTACAACTACAACTAATAATAACAACAAGAACAACAACAACAACACTAATAATAATAATATCTTCACTACACCAGAGTATAAAATTTCATCTCTGTTTTATCATAAAGTTTATAAGGGTTTTATGATATTTTTACTACCAGACTAAACTTTATTAATGCTATCTTATTGCCATTGTCTTAATTACGTTCAAACTTAAAGACCAACCATAAAATTTAAGTATTTTTCAAGTACCCAAAAAGAAGCATTTGTCAATAACAGAAAACTAGTTCACTATTCCCCCGTTGTTTGGCGCCACCGGACGGCCGCCATTCTTGCGGGCTGAGACTGTAAACAAACCCATTATGAGTTGTATCGTTTATATTTGCCACTATAAGCAGATGGTGGGCGAACGTTCGTCTGGCAGGCGGTCTTGATTGTCAGGAAAGATGCTCAGATTACGGCGAGGATGATTGCTGGGAGTATTGCAAAGATTACTGTTAGAATGACTGCTAGGATGACTACTGGGATGACTGCTAGGATGACTGTTAGGATTACTGTTATTACTACTGCTGGGATTACTACCAAGATCATCGTCAGGATTATTCACAGCCCCGTCGATAAGAACGATGCTAGGATTAGTGCTAGACATATGGCTAGGGTCACTGCCTAGACGAGTGACTGCTATGATTGATATCTGGGTTTACTGCTAGGATGAGAGCTCGGAAAATTGTAAGTATTTCTGCTAGGATTATTACTTGGCAGGATTAGTACACCTAGCACTGTGGTTCATTGTATATTTTCTTAGTATATCTATTTTCTCTCTCTCTCTCTCTCTCTCTCTCTCTCTCTCTCTCTCTCTCTCTCTCTCTCTCTCTCTCTCTCTCTCTCTCTTTTCTCCCTATCTCATTTTATCCTTCTCTTCCCCTACCTGTTTATCTTCTTTACCCTCTATATATACCCGCTTCCTCTCTATCTATCTCTCTCTCTCTGTCTCTCTCTATGCCTATCTCTCTCCTCTATCTCTCCCCCGACCTCCTCTCTCCCCATGACGTAGCCAGATGTGCATGATGGCTGCAATTCCGTGCAATCATGTGCAATACGGGAGGCGATTGACCCCGTCTCAAGATCACTCGCTCGCCTTCGCCAAATTGAGGCGATTAAGGCCGTGGTGCAGTGGCCAGCGCGTCATCCTTGGGGTGTTGAGGACTTGGGTTCGAATGCCAGAGGTCGATGACATTGTTGTGTTCTGTGGCATTTAGTGAGATGTTATAGTTGACACCTATCTCTTGTCACTCTGTCTAGCTGTCTTTTTGTCTCTCTGTCTTTTCCTCTTTCTGTCTGTCTGTCTCTCTTTCTGTCTCTCTCTCTATTGCCATTATTCTCTTTCTGTGTAGATTAATTAGTGTCTTTATCTCTCGTTGTCTCTATCTCTTACCTATTATCTCTCTCTCGTTCTCTTTGTTTTTTCTCACCTGAAGATTACCCAACTAACCTTAATTCACCTCATAATTAAACACCCTAATGCTGTCCAGGTTAGGTTAGGTTAAGTTAGGTTAGGTTAGGTTAGGTTAGGTTAGGTTAGGTTAGGTTAGGTTAGGTTAGGTTAGGTTAGGTTGGGTTGGGTTGGGTTGGGTTGGGATTGGGATTGGGTTAGGTTGGGATTGGGTTGAGTTAGGTTAGGTTAGGTTAGGTTAGGTTAGGTGAGGTTAGGTTAGGGTAGGTTAGGTTAGGTTAGGTTAGGTTAGGTTAGGTTAGGTTAGGTTAAGTTAGGTTAGGTTAGGTTAGGTTAGGTTAGGTTAATCTTCAGATGTTATAGAAAAGATAAATACATACACAGGAACAGATAATACTAACAACATTACTTACAAACACTTTTACACTTTACAATTTTAAGTGATTTTTATAATTTCTGTAAAGGAATTATAATGACAATAGCGAGCGTTGGCAACATGTGATTAGAAAACGGGGGTTGGGAACTGCCGGAGGGGGAAACTTCTTCACTAATTTCGGTAATAATAGTCAATTTAGAACATTAATTTACTCATTATGTACTCTTGTTTAAAGGCTTACAACTGTCTCTCTCTCTCGCACATACGCAGACACAAGAGAGAGAGAGAGAGAGAGAGAGAGAGAGAGAGAGAGAGAGAGAGAGAGAGAGAGAGAGTAACTGGACGTAATTACAGCAGTACAGTCAATATATTCTATCCTAATATAAGGGACCATTATTACACGCCTGGCTATATTATATAATATCTCACGGGCCATAGTGCTCTCGCTTCCCCCTAGCCATAATCCTAGCTGTAACTGTGGTATTAATCCTAGCAATAATCGTGGTAATAATCCTAGTAATGAGCTTGGCAATAATTCTAGTAGTAATCCTAGCAACAACCTTAGCAACAATCATATTAACAACCCTAGCAACAATCTTAGCAGTAGTCCAAGCAGTAGAGAGGTGATTGAGACCTTCGCTTATTATCCTGCCCTTTAAGGTGACTGTTGATTATAATCCCTGGATCTCTCTCTCTCTCTCTCTCTCTCTCTCTCTCTCTCTCTCTCTCTCTCTCTCTCTCTCTCTCTCTCTCTCTCTCTCTCTCTCTTTCTCTCTCTCTGTCATCATCATCATGAAGAATCTACGTCAGAACCAATGAAGTTCTTCTCTGGGCTTAACATGATTTACAGCTTTCCATTACAAGGGGTTCCTAAAGGCGACACTCCCTTGCCATAAGTTAAGGACGATCGACCTTATTGAACATCTTCCCCTCCTACACCCCAGCACCATTTTAGCACTGTCTTGACCGTTCTCCTACCCCCCCCCCCCCCCCTTCCTCCTTTCTTGCCTGTGGGTGTCTTTCCTTCTCCTCCTCCTCTTACTCCTCCTCTCTTTCTCTCTCCGTTTCTCTCTTTTAGCTCTCTCTGTTTCCCTTCTTTTCCTTCACTTTTCTCTCTCTCTGTTTTGGTCTTTCTCTCTGCCTTCTCTCTCCTCTCTCCCTTCTCACTTCCCCCCCTTTTCCTTCTCTCTTCCTTGTTCACTCTCCTCTCTCCTCTTCCCTTCCTCTTATCTTTTTTCCTTCTGGCCTCCCTCATCATTCCCCACCTCTCTCTTTCCACCCCTCTCACTCTTCCTCTTCCTTTTCTTTCCTTCTCCCCTCTCTCTTTCCTCTCACTTTCCTCCCTCATACTCTATCCCTTCCCTCTCCCTTCCTTCCCTCTCATTCTCCCTCCTTTTCATTCTCCCACCACTCTCTTTCTTCCTTCTCACCCTCCCTCCCTTTCTCTCTCTCCCACTCTTCTTCCCTCTCTCTCCCTTCTTCCACCAACCCTCTCTTTCCCTTCCATCCACTCTCCTCCACCCCACCCACCCCACCCACCCCCCCCCACTCATCCCTCCCCCACTCACCCAGCACCTCGGAGTGGGCGTGGTCGAATACCAGTGAACGCCTGTGGTCGAGCCTTTGTGTGCGTGTTCCTGCTGGTTCTGCTCGATTATACTCCTGAGACCTAAGTTGATGTCTTCTGCTGCTTCTTCTGCTGCTTCTGCTTCTTCTTCTTCTTCCTCCTCTTCTTCTTCCTCCTCCTCTTCTTCTTCTTCTGATTCCTCTTTATATTCTTCTTGGTTGTGATCTTGTTGTTGTTGTTGTCAATCTTCTTCTTCTTCTTCTTCTTCTTCTTCTTCTTCTTCTTCTTCTTCTTGGCCGTGTTGTTGTTGTTGTTGTTGTTGTTGTTGATGTTTTTTTTTCCTATTCTTCTAGCTCTTGTTGTTGTTATTGTTGTTATTGTACTGATATTGTTGTTATTTTTGTTGTTATTATTGATGTCGTTGTTCTTGCACTGATGTTATTGTTGTTATTGTTATTGTTGTTGTTGTTGTACATTATAACCACCTCTCGTTTCAGATATGCTAAGGCCATATGGTTATACTCCTGTAGGCTGGTCATGACCCTGCAGTATACCTCCCCTTGAGTATGCTAGACTAGAGAAATTTATACGTGCTTGGGATACTGTATTAGTGACCAGAGATTCGTGTATGCTGAGTATGCCGAGTATGCCGAGTATGCTGAGTATGCTGAGTATGCTAAATATGCTGAGTATGCCGAGTATGCTGAGTATGCTGAGTATGCCGAGTATGCTGAGTATGCTGAGTATGCTAAATATGCTGAGTATGCTGCCACGTTAAATAAGGCATATGATCTTGAAATATGTTGAGTATACTTTTGTGTGTGGGAGTAACTCGATAATGACTTAAATATGCTAAAAAATTATACTTGATTATACTGGATATAATCCGTTTAAAATTCACTTATGGGATATGCTAAACGTGACCTGGATATAATAAGATACAATTAGATTGTAAGTAACTAGAACATAAGCCCGATATAATTAATTTCAAAACATAAAAAGAACATAACCCGTATATAAACTGTATTTTTCACATATACATAACATAACCCGGACGAAATTAATTTAGAGTATAGAGAACATAACCCAGAGGAAGTAATTAATTTAAAGTATAAAGAACATAACCCGGACGTAATTAATTTAGAGTACATAGACAACACAACAACACAACCCGGAACTTTTTTCTTTGATGGTGGGGATTGGAAGGGAGGGAGAGAAAGGAAGGCAAGAAGGCAGACAGACAGACAGACAGGCAGGCGTGTTGAGACTGTAACCCGGATATAAATTACCCAAGAAGGCTTTTAAACAGAGCCAAAAAGAGTATAACGTCACACTTGACACTGACAGAGGGACAGAGCGTGACAAGGGACAGAGCGTGACAGAGGGACAGAGCGTGACAGAGGGACAGAGCGTGACAAGGGACAGAGCGTGACAGAGGGACAGAGCGTGACAAACTGGCATAACCCTTAGAGTATACTGCTGACCATGACGAAGAGTATACTTAGCGTGGGGGTATACCTACACCTGAGGGCTATACTTAGCGTGACCTGGAATTATATCTCACTACCTCTTGGACTGGGAGCTAGAGCCATGGCATGAGTTGTCGGTAATTACGTCTCACTGATAGAATTGCTCCACATCCATCATGGTCAAGATCTATACTCAGAAAGCCGTAAGTGTTTTTTTTTTTTCACTTCACTTGACAAAGGTAAGATATAAGTTTAGTTTTTCAAAAGATCGTAAGTTTTTTTTTTTTTCATTTAGTTACCACGATGAAGCAAAGGTATAAATTTAGTAACAATAAATCGTAAGTTCATAATATTTTTCACTTCGTTGGGAATCAGGAAACTCATTTATCTTCTTCACGACACAAAATGATGGATTCTCAAATGATCTTATAAATTATTTGCTCTAGATTCTATCATTTTTGCTGGTGATGTGACGATGATTCTAACTGACTTAGGACACACAGAGGTGGATTCTTAAACAACATTACATTA
>NW_024712526.1:10409239-10448582 GCF_018991925.1 Homarus americanus | reverse complement strand
CTTATAATTAAACAACGGTAAACGACGTAAAAATCACCAAGAATCTACCTTTATGAAGAGCATCAGAGATTCATTGGCCACAACACAGCTAAGCATCAGAATACAATATATGAACCAATGAGAATCCATCTTTAAATTTCAGTCAGCATCAGTGAACCAATCAACTACGTTTTCACATCATCAACAAAGAAAATAAAAAATCACTCACATAACTTCAAGAATCAAACCAGAACAGGACACGATTGCAACAAGACCTCACTGCTAAGATATTAAAATTGTGATATAGAATGACCTCGTATATATATATTGTTAGTATAATGTAAAGTGACATTTAATCATTTAATTTTATATATGAACAAATATGAACACAGATTATTAATTATTATTTAAATCATCCCAATAAGTATATTAACGCTTCGTAACCTAAACACACACACATACACACACACACACACACACACACACACACACACACACACACACACACACAAACACACACACACACACACACACACACACACACACACACACACACACACACACACACACACACACACACACACACACACACACACACACACACACACACACACACACACACACACACACACACACACACACACACACACACACACACACACACACCTCTTATGTATCACCAGTGCCCAAGTCAACCAGCCCACAATCCTTAAATCAGCTACGACCTATTGCAATCACCCCAATACCCAGCCTAATCTGTGAAAGTTTTGTGTTTGACTGGGCTTATGCTGATATTGCAGGAGTCGTAGACCCTCAGCAATTTGGCAACATAAACTTCTCCACCACTCACTGTCTTGTCAGCTTTCTCGATTACATATACCGCCATCTCGAGAAACGAAAACGTCTGTATTGTCGCCTTCATGATTTCACTAAAGCGTTCGACCTAGTCGACCACAATATAATCATAAAAAAACTATTGACCTCGGGCTTCGGAGAAGTCTCATACCGAGCTTACAGACTTCCTCAGTGACCGACGCCGTTGTACGCCGAGGGGCTGTCTCACCTTTCAGTCACTCACCTGTGGCGTCCCCCAAGGCACCAAGATGGGACCACTCTGCTTCTTTATGCTCATCAATGATGCCCTAAGAAACCCTGCTCGCTGAAATATGTCGACGACTCCACCATTGGGATCAGCGTCAACAATTCCGCCCCCAACTATACCGCCCTTCAGGATTTATTGAACAGTCTCCAAAACTGGGCCACCAACAACCATGTCACCATCAACCATACCAAGACAATGGTTATGCACATCAACCTCTCCTCCATTGTCCCACCTCCTTCCATTACCCTAGGTCCGAACACCTCCAGGTTGTAGATTCCACAGCTCCTCGGCGTCACCATAGACAACAAACTAAATGGAAACCACACGTCAGTGAAGTTGTCAAATCCTCCAGTTTCGTCTCAGCTCCTCCGCCGACTCAAGTCCTCCGGGTTCCCGCACAGGCTCCTCAGTGTATCACAACATTCATACTTCCCAAGCTCCCTATGCCTCCCCCCTGGTCTTCCTCCTAAATGCCACACAACGTAAACACCTAGAAAAGGTGCAAAAGGGGCATGCAAGATTATTCTCTCCCTTCCTACTCCACATATCAAGAAGCGCTCAACACACTGACCCTTTCGACTCTCACTGACCATCACCACGGCCTCATCTGCAAATTTGGTAAGAAGCTTCTACACCATCCCGACACCGGCCCCTACCATACCTGAGATCCCCTTCCAGGTGAATTGCTGTTCGACACCACAACCGCATCCAGCCCATACGCACGAACTGATCGCTATAAGAACAGCCCAGTCCCAACCATTGTAAAAATTATCAATAACATGTAATAAATCAGTGTATTCACTTCTGCAAACACTGTTCCCTACACTGTCACTATGTTGAAATGAACTGTATTTGAGCTGATCCCATCTAAGTTACTATATGTCTTATTTGTGTCACTTAGTGTCACTTGGTACATTATTTGTAATTCGTAACCCATTCCCCAAATATGTAACTGTATATTTTCAGCCTTCTGGCTGCCAAGCTCTTTCAATAAACTGTTAATTATTATTATTATTATTATTACACACACACACTCTCTCTCTCTCTCCTGGTAAATTACTGATGATCAACAGAGTGTAAATATTGCTTCATTATTCACATCAATCTGTGTGACCATGTTAGTGTGTTTATGTATAAGTGAGTGTATTAATTTCTTGAATAATGATGATGATGATGATGATGATGATGATGATGATGATGATGATGATGATGGATGATGATGATGATGATGATGATGGATGAGGATGGTGATGATGATGATGATGGATGATGGTGATGATGGTGATGATGATGATGATGATGATGATGATGATGATGATTGTAAGTGGACGTTTGTGTTTACGTAGGTCAAGGGCGATGACCTCACAAGACAGTATTTTACCTCACAACTCCCCCAAGACGCCTCAATGCTTCAGAACTAAACTCAACTCTTTATATGCAATTATCCCATCGTTAACTACCCCTCTATACTCTAACTACAACATCCAACGATCATTAGAGATTACCATAGTCACATGTTCAAATAATAGTTATATATATATTTTTTTGGATCATTAAAACACATGAATGGTTAAATAATTGACATGGAAATATTTATACCGTTGTAATATTCGTTTAAAACATTTATGATAAAATACATTGATACGAACAGAAAGGATTATGCTAAAATGCATAACTAAAAAATATTAGTTATATATAAATACAAAATATATATATGTATAAACTTTTTTATATCTATTAAAATATGAATTCCTCTGACTACACTGCCTGTTATAGAACCCCGAAATAAAATAAAAACTATGAACAATGAGACTTGATAAAACTAAAAAAATAATAATATTTAGAACAAAAATAATAATAATACTCAGAACAAAAAAATAATAATTAATAAACAAACAAACTAATAATTTACCTTTCAACTAATGGATTATTTCACCAATAAATGAAGCAATCTAAAAAAAATTCAATACCACCAAAATTATCAAAAATTACAAAAGGTAGTAATAAAATAACAAATCTATATATAAAAAAAATGAACTACAAAATAAAGCTAAAATTGAATAAATGACTCGTAAAATCACCAACAAAATTAATACCTAAATACACCTGTCGTTACCTGTGTAGAAAAATCACAGGTATAAATATTGCAGTAAGGGGTAGAAGTGGCCAGAAGGTTATACTAAAGGGAACCAATTAATGATTACAAAAATATGTAAAGTAAACTAAATTGATTCATATCCATCAAAAATAAATGTCCATCACTGTAATATTCACGTAATTAAAAATGTGCGGAAATAGAAATACAAACTACGAAATACAATAACATAGCATAAAATAACATAACATAACATAACATAACATAACATAACATAAATATAACATAACATAACATAACATAACATAAACATAGACATAACATAAACATAACATAAACATGACAATATAAAATATAAATATAACATAATATAACATAACATAAATATAAATATAACATAACATAACATAACATAACATAAATATAACATAAAATAACATAAATATAACATAATATAAATATAACATAAAATAATATAACATAACATAACATAAATATAATATAACATAACATAACATAAATATAAATAGATATAACATAAATATAATATAAAATGACATAACATAATATAACATAATATAACATAACATAACATAACATAAATATAACATAACATAACATAAATATAACATATAAACATGACATAAATATAAATATAATATAAACATAATAAATATAAATATAAATATATAAATATAAATATGACATAACATAAATATAACATAATACATAACATAAACATAACATAACATAACATAACATAACATAACATAACATAACATAACATAACCTAACATAACATAACATAACATAACATAACATAATATAACATAACATAACATAAAAAATAACATAACATAACATAAAATAATATAACATAACATAACATAACATAAAATAATATAACATAACATAAAATAACATAACATAAATATAACATAATATAACATAATATAACATAACATAACATAATATAAATATAAATATAACATTACATAACATAACATAACATAATATAACATAAAATAAATATAACATAAATATAACATAACATAACATAACAACATAACATAACATAACATAACATAACATAACATAACATAACATAATATAATATAGCCAACATAACATAACATTACATAACATAATATAAAATAACATAACATACTAAATATAACATAACATAACATAACATAAATATAACATAACATAAAATAACATAAATATAACATAACATAACATAACATAAATATAACATAACATAACATAACATAACATAACATAAATATAACATAACATAACATAAATATAATATAATATAATATAAATATAACATAAATATACAATATAATATAATATAACATTAATATAATATAATATAACATAATATAACATCAATATAACATAATACAATATGATATAAATATAATATAAATATAAATATAATATAACATAACATAACATATAACATAAAATATAACATAAATATAAATATAACATAACATAAATATAAATATAATATAACATAACATAATATAAATATAAAATATAATATAACATAATATAAATATAACATAACATAATATAACATAACATAAATATAAACATAATATAACATAACATAACATAACATAACATAACATAACATAACATAACATAAAAAAATAACAAAATAAAATAAAATAAAAATAACAAAAAATAAAATAGCAAAAAATAACATAACAAAAACATAACATAACATAAATATAAACATAACATAACATAACATAACATAACATAAATATAACATATAAATATACAGTTACAACATAACATAACATAACATAATATAAATATAACATAACATAATATAAACATAACATAACATAACATAACATAAATATAACATAAATATAACATAACATAACATAACATAACATAAACATAACATAACATAACATAATATAACATAATATAAACATAACATAACATAATATAAATATAACATAATATAACATAACATAATATAACATAACATAATATAACATAACATAATATAAATATAACATAACATAACATAAACATAACATAAAAAAATAACAAAAATAAAATAAAATAAAATAAATAAAAATAAAATAGTAAAAAATACATAATATAACATAATATAACATAATATAACATAACATAACATAACTAATATAACATAACATAACATAACATAACATAACATAACATAACATAACATAAATATAAATATAAATATAACATAACATAACATATAACATAAATATAACATAAATATAACATAAATATAACATAACATAACATAAATATAACATAATATAACATAAATATAATATAAACATAACATAACATAACATAACATAACATAACATATCATAACATAACATAACATAACATAACATAACATAACATAACATAACATAACATATCATAACATAACATAACATAACATAACATAACATAACATAACATAACATAACATAACATAACATAACATAACATAACATAACATAATATAACATAACATAACATAACATAACATATCATAACATAACATAACATATCATAACATAACATAACATAATATAACATAACATAACATAACATATCATAACATAACATAACATAACATAACATAACATAACCTAACATAACATAACCTAACATAACATAACATAACATAACATAACATAACATAACATAACATAACATAACATAACATAACATAACATAACATAACATAACATAACATAACATAACATAACATAACATAACATAACATAACCACATAGAACGACACAATTAAACTCATACATACCAAACAATGTTATTTAGATTACAACGGAATAATCCACCAAGAGATTAACTGGACAATGTTAATAGGAATATATGTTGATTTTTTTTAGGCTAGTTATTTCCATTATTTATTTTACTGATGTTGTGGATAATAATATGTACAGGTGTTTATAAGGTACAGGTAGTATATGAGAGAGGATGATCAGGTGTGATATTTTATAATCAGTATACAGTAAAGATAACTTGGCTAATGAACAACAACTTCAACAGCAATAACATCAACAATAGCAACAACAACAACAACAGCATCAATAACAGCAACAATAACAACAACAACAATAACAATAACAATAACAGCAACAATTATAACAACAACAACAACAACAACAGCATCAACAATAACAACAACAGCAAGATCAACAAAAACAACAACAATAATAATGATGATAATAATAAAATAATAACAATAACTATAACAATAATAATAACACCAACAATAACTTAATCATTAACAGTAAAGGTGATTCACTAAAGACAGGTGTTCACTACTTACCTGTGGATATATGGTAAATGAGAGACTACTAATTGATATGAAAGCTTGCTGTAGTGGGGTGACCTTTATCACTGACCTTTATCACTGACCTCTTGCTTATTTGCCCTATAAACTTATTGCGTGTTCGAGAGAGCTGTCATACGAACCAAACAACAAACATACAACCAATCTTGATCAACAAATAGAACCTGATCTAACTAATTGGGAAAATCTTCGTGGACAGCAGGTAGGTAATGGAAGCAATCGACCACCTGTGAAATTTTCGTTCACATTGGATGGAAATTTGTGTATATTGCTGAGTGGACTAACAGACAGACAGACAGACAGACAGGCAAATATACTGTATTTATATGTATGTGTGTGTTGAGGGTGGTAGTGAGGGAGGGTGTTTTGTGTGTGTGTGTGTGTGTGTGTGTGTGTGTGTGTGTGTGTGTGTGTGTGTGTGTGTGTGTGTGCAGGGGGTGTACAAAACGTTCCCAGAACTCCACACCTTTACAAAAATCCCCACACCTTCCAGAAACCCCCCACAGCCTCCATAACTCCTCAGAAACCTCCACAACTCACGAAGACGCAATGAAGATAAGTTGTAAGCCAGCACTATAAACTCACAGGTGTTCTGGCTTATCTAAATGGGAGGAGACTTGAGGAGAAATAGAGGGAGAGAAGGGAAAGAAGGAAGGGGTAGTGGGTATGAGGAGGCATGGGAACAGAGAGAGAAGGGAAAAGAAGGGAAGGTGTAGTGGGAAAAGGGTGGAGGCATATGGAACAGAGGAGAAGGAAAGAAGGAAGGTAGTGGGTGGTGAGGGATGGGAACAGAGGAGAGAAGGGGAAAGAAGGGAAGGGGTAGTGGGTATGGTGAGGCATGGGAACAGAGGAGAGAAGGGGAAAGAAGGGAAGGTGTAGTGGGTATGGTGAGGCATGGGAACAGAGGAGAGAAGGGGAAAGAAGGGAAGGGGTAGTGGGTATGGTGAGGGATGGGAACAGAGGAGAGAAGGGGAAAGAAGGGAAGGGGTAGTGGGTATGGTGAGGGATGGGAACAGAGGAGAGAAGGGGAAAGAAGGGAAGGGGTAGTGGGTATGGTGAGGGATGGGAACAGAGGAGAGAAGGGGAAAGAAGGGAAGGGGTAGTGGGTATGGTGAGGGATGGGAACAGAGGAGAGAAGGGGAAAGAAGGGAAGGGGTAGTGGGTATGGTGAGGGATGGGAACAGAGGAGAGAAGGAAAGAAGGAAGGGGTAGGGTGGGTGGTGAGGGATGGAACAGAGGAGAAGGGGAAAGAAGGAAGGGGTAGTGGGAAGGGTGGGGAGGGGATGGGAACAGAGAGAGAAGGGGAAAGAAGGGAAGGTAGGGTATGGTGAGGATGTAACAGAGGAGAGAAGGGGAAAGAAGGGTGTAGGGTATGTAGGAGGGGATGGGAAACAGGAGGAGAGAAGGAAAAGAAGGGTAGTGGTGGCAGGAGGGATGGGAAACAGAGGAGAGAAGGGGAAGAAGGGAAGGGGTAGTGGGTATGGTGAGGGATGGAAACAGAGGAGAGAAGGGGAAAGAAGGGAAGGGGTAGTGGGTATGGTGAGGGATGGGAACAGAGGAGAGAAGGGGAAAGAAGGGAAGGGGTACTGGGTATGGTGAGGGATGGGAATAGAGGAGAGAAGGGAAAGAAGGAAGGGGTAGTGGTATGGTGAGGGATGGAACAGAGGAGAAGGGGGAAAGAAGAAGGGAAGGGGTAGTGGGTATGGTGAGGGATGGAAACAGAGGAGAGAAGGGGAAAGAAGGGAAGGGGTAGTGGGTATGGTGAGGGATGGGAACAGAGGAGAGAAGGGGAAAGAAGGGAAGGGGTACTGGGTATGGTGAGGGAGAAGAGACATCGAGAGAGGAGAGACGTCATCAAAGTGTAGAAAGATTAACGATTTATTGGTTGAATGACCGAGCCGATATTACTGTAAGGGTGTGATAAATAGTGTCTCTCTCTCTCTCTCTCTTTCCTGTGACTCTTCCTTCTTCTTCTTCTTCTTCTTCTTCTTCTTCTTCTTCCTTCCTTCCTTCCTTATTATTTGATTTATATTACTGTAAGGGTATGATAGATGGAGCCTCATGGAGTCTCTTTCCTATGGCTCTTCTTCTCCCTTCTTTCTTCTTCTTCCTCCTCCTCTTACCATTCTTCCTTTTATGTCTTCTGTCTACCTTCCTTCTTATCATTTCATTTGTTTCCTTTGTGTCATGTTAATTATCTCTCTGTAATTTCCTCTCTCTCTCTTCTCATATTTTCTTATTTCCTTTTATCTTTCACTTTACCTCTTCCTCCCTCCTTTCCTTCCTTTCCTCCTTGCTACTTCCCTCCATATGTACTGTATGTGTGTGTGTGTGTGTGTAAGTGTGCATGTGTGTTTGTGTCAAAGTGTATGTGTGTGTGTGTGTATTATAAAATATTTTGATCAGAGTATGAAGGAATATCCCCCCCTTAATATATACAAAGTAATAATTAATCATTGTTCATTAATATGGCAGGTAATTACAGGTATTAGTTGAGTCATATCTCGTAGTCAATCTTCTCATTATTCTTCTCTTCCTTTCCAGTTCATGTTTTCATTCAATTACTTTTTTTCAGTATCGTGTAATTATTGAATGGTCTTCCGTCTCTAGTCCCTCTGTGGATGGTCTTGACATTCTTGCCACTTATCTGATACCATTACTTAAAGCTCTTATTGGATGTGTGGGAGTGTGGGGGAGTGGGGAGTGTGGGTGTGTGGAGTGTGAGGGGGGTGTGGAGTGTGAGGGGGTGGCATGGGAGGGGTGGAGTGAGGGGGTGTGGGGTGTGGGGTGTGGTGTGCAGGTGAGCTGCTCCACTGCTATCCCCAAGGAGCTGCTCCACCACCAGCTCCAGCACTTGCGTGTGTACTTAATTAAGTAATCCCAGGCTCCACACACATCTACTTTGTCACTTTTTGACTTGTTAATTAAAGGCTGCCAGACTGGGTGACTCACTGGCCCTCTGAAGCTCTCTCTCTCGCTTCCTGGAAACCTCTGCTCGTTACAGGAAGCCTCTGTTAGTTTGGAAAGGTTTCTCTTGGTTTCAGGAAGCGTCTTGTGGTTTTAAAAAAGTTTCTATAAGGGTTTAATACATCGTGAAAGCTTCCACTATTAGTTGCAGAAAGTTCATACTTGGGACTCAAGGTTCAGTGTAACCAAAAAATAGGTTCTTGAAGCCTCCAACACTCGTCGAAGGTTTCACCATATCCATGAGGTTTCCAACACCGTTTGAAACCTCCAATAATTACTGATAGCCTCCATCACTTCTGCAAACCTCCAATACTTCTTGAAAACAATCATCCCACGCGAGTCTCCAATACTCTCTGGAAGACTCTGCAATCTTTCGGAAGCCCCAACACTTACTGAAATACCCCAGAGCCTTCAGGAAGTTCTGGTGATTACGGGAAACCTTCACAAATTCCTGGAAGCCTTAACCTACACTTGGAAGCTTCTAATGCTTTCTGGATGGGCTCATAACTCAGTAGGAGCCAGTATTACTTCCAAGGAAACCTCTATCACCTCTTAAACCCCCAAAAACATCCTGGAAACCTTCAAGAATTCCAGGAAACCTCCATTATCACTAGAATTCACCAACAAATACCAAAAACATCTAAAATTTCCTCAAATATGAATGTAAACCACTAATACCAACTTGAAACCTCCACTATACCATCAGGAAACCTCTAACCCTGTCTGGAAACCTCCCCTCCCCCCCAAAAAAAAAAATCTACCTAGAAATCTCCATTAATTCCCCGGAAAGAATTCATTACTCCGGAAAGGTTAATTCCGAGAGTCAACACCTGTATATTGATTCTCAAACAGGTGTGAAAGAAACGTATTTACTAAGGCGATTTTTTTAGCTCAGGTTATATAGTATAATGTTAAGCCGGAGTCTGTCGAGAATTGCTGCGAGGATGAGTTCAGGGCCTCATGGATAGGTAAGAGAGAGAGAGAGAGAGAGAGAGAGAGAGAGAGAGAGAGAGAGAGAGAGAGAGAGAGAGAGAGAGAGAGAGAGAGAGAGAGAGATGTGATTTCACCTCCCCATTACAATGTTCACTACCTTATTTGCACTACGAGTATTTACCTCCCTATTATCACCATTTATCTCCCCATTACATAACTCCACTCTCATAGCTCTCAAGACGGCCGACATCAACAACCATAAAAGCAGTCAAAACATAATACATCTCATTTCCACGTAAAAAACCCACACAAAAAGAGGATAATTTTCGTGACCTGCCCTGGACCACAATATAGCGAGGGGCGAAACTAATTGAATAATAATACTCGGGTTCGATATTCATGTAATCTATCTTTATTAATTATGGTTAGAGGGTTTGATACTAGTTTATAAAGTGAAGTGTAATAATATATTTGTGATCGTGTGGGCGATGCTCGTTAAATATACTTGAATAACTTAGTTTTGGTTGGGGTGATGATATAGATTGTAAAAGGGAATTATAGATGTATAATTTAGGTAAGGATATAATGTACGTCTTTATGTTTTATTATTATAGACAGACAGACAGAGAGACGGATGAACACACATACATATTTCACCAGCGATGCCTTGAGTTGAAATGAACACCAGCGACACCATTATTAAGTTACCAGTTGGCTACCCACGTACTCTCCTCTCCTCTCCTCTAAGCTTGCAACAGACATAGTTACTCTGCAATGATATACAATAGTGCAACAACTCTGGGTATTAACACGAGACACCAATGGGCTCAATCTTGATGACAGTTTCCTCCACACAGGCAACAGAGCGGTACATTGCAGGTGTGATTTGTGATATCTGCAAAGCTGTTAGGGTGTGTGTGTGTGTTTGTCTGTGTGTGTGTCTGTGTGTGTGTGTGTGTGTGTGTCTGTGTGTGTGTGTGTGTCTGTGTAGGAGTTGTAGGATTAGGTTGCCTTTCTTGTTGTTGACTATCGTGGTGTTCAACTTCCAGAGGTCTTTTTTTGTTTTTGTTTTGGCTCTAATGTCTGTTTACTTGCTACAGATCCTCAATCAGACAATACCTCTTACTACCATCCTCAGACATAACCCCCCTCTCTCCCACCCACCCACCCACAACCATCAGACATGTCCCCATAACCATAGAAAATACCCCTATGACCATGATCCTTAAATAAGCATCCTTCCACATGACCATCAAACAAGTCCTTCATCCTTGCAGCCTTTCCCTCACACGTGGTAAGCAACTCACTTGACTTGGGCTCCAAAAGATCCTCCTTGGTTAGATGTTAAGCTCTCGATGGCCCTCGTGTCTTGAGCAATGAAAGAATAACAGGTTGGCCTCATTTACTGTGTCGGCAGGACGTGGTGAGGGGGAGGGAGAGGGAGAGGGAGGAGGCGACTGTGCACTACCAACAACAAATCATTCCAAGAAGCATTTATGTGAATATGTGTCAACTATCAGCGGGGTTAGTGATTAAGGTTGGAGACACGTGGATGAGATTGAGAGATGAGATTTCTAGGACTCGACAGAAAGGTGTGAAGGAGGAGGAGGAGGAGGAAGGAGGGAAGGGGGGAAGGAGGGGAGGACAAGGCAAGGAAGGAAGGAATGAAGAACGATGTCACTCTGGGTAATGATTGAGAGAGAGAGAGAAAACAACGTAATTCCATGCGTAATCCACCTTGGTGCCTCCGCTTTCTTATCATAACCATATCCCTAAATCGACTCCAGACTATATTTACAACTCTCTGATGGCCAGTATGTGTAAATTCACCATATTTACAACTCTCTGACGGCCAGTATGTGTAAATTCACCATATTTACAACTCTCTGATGGCCAGTATGTGTAAATTCACCATATTTACAACTCTCTGGTGGCCATTATGTGTAAATTCACCATATTTACAACTCTCTGATGGCCATTATGTGTAAATTCACCATATTTACAACTCTCTAATGGCCATTATGTGTAAATTCACCATATTTACAACTCTCTGATGGCCATTATGTGTAAATTCACCATATTTACAACTCTCTGATGGCCAGTATGTATAAATTCACCATATTTACAACTCTCTGATGGCCAGTATGTGTAAATTCACCATATTTACAACTCTCTGATGGCCAGTATGTGTAAATTCACCATATTTACAACTCTCCGATGGCCAGTATGTGTAAATTCACCATATTTACAACTCTCTGATGGCCAGTATGTGTAAATTCACCATATTTACAACTCTCTGATGGCCAGTATGTGTAAATTCACCACATCAACAGCTTGTTATCATTTCCTGGCGTGTCCGCTACGACCACTAGTCACTACCTGCTGCTGGGAAGAGTCGAGTACCTACTTCTTCAAGGTTACAAGGAACGACACCTGACCTGATGATTGAAGTTTAGGTGATCACATACTCGTGTTGTGTGTGTGTGTGTGTGTGTGTGTGTGTGTGTGTGTGTTCACTCTCAGGATATAAACAAATTCCTATTATGATTATTTCCCCAACTGATAATTATTAACCCACCTATAACATATTTCACTTTAAAACTAACCTAATTAACCACCCTAATTACAGACCATTACCACCCCCTCACCCCCAGCCATTCAGTCCCTGGTCTCCGAAATACTGTTTATAGGTCCTGAAATCAACTCTGCTTTACTGAACGAGAAGTTGAGATGGTGAGACAATGAACGTCGATGGCAGCCGTCTTGAAATCCAATAGTGTCAACATTAAGCGGATCCATAATGACACTGAAACGGTGCGATAGTAAACATTAAAGTACATCTTACGTTTAGGTGTATGAATGTATGTATGTATGTATGTATGTATGTATGTATGTATGTATGTATGTATGTATGTATGTATGTATGTATGTATGTATGTATGTATGTCTGTATGTATGTATGTATGTATGTATGTATGTATATAGTCTCCACACCACAACATCTCACGAGCCATAGAAAAATACATAAGCTCATTAACTGAACGTGTGATCCTTCCATCTTGTACACAGTACTGCTAGTGGTGGTGGTGGTGGTAGTACTAGTAGCACAGGTAGATACAGGTGTCCCTCACTACCTCATTAATTCTTCATAACAAGCGAGTCTTCAACAGTAAGCTACTTCTCCAGAGACCACCAGCTTATTGTGTGCTTACGGGCTATTGTTATTATTATCATTAGTAGTAGTAGTAGTAGTAGTAGCAGCAGTAGAAGTAGTAGTATTGTTACACTCACCTTCCATTGCTATAATACATATATAATTCTGAAGGCGTTATACAATTTCCCTATAATATAAATAGAGATTGACACGCCTTTAACTCCCAGGCAGTATTATATTGTACATGAGATTAGCGGATTGGGAGGAAGGGTGAAGTGGAGATAAATGATTGAAACAGAAACTAAAGAATATGAAACAAATTGAAAGAAAACGTATCGTGGTTAGCCTATATTTTAAGATAGGTTTATGAAATCTTCCTCAACTAACATATTTATCCTAATATTCCTAAATATAACGAAAATAATAATATAGAAAATGGAATAACCTACAGCTAACACAGAAAACGGGAAGAGGACAAAAGGTAAACATAGCTCTCTTGGTGGCGTCGTAAATATCGACATTTGGGGAAGGCATCGGAACCGGTCCAATCGCTGGCCCATTAAAGACTTCATAGTTTCGTTACACAAATGATGCGTCAATAGGGCAATTTGCTAATGGAGTGTTGGGGAGGTAGTTAATTGGGAGGTTCCAGTGGTCAGCTACGCCAGCCAATAGCCGTAAGTCTTGGGTCATCATAACAGAAAATAACCTCCTATGCTACTTGTTGTTTTTGATACGTATCGAACTCTCTATCTCTATTAACACGACACAGATGGTTCTCACAAATTCGTAAGTAAAAAAAAAAATCTACAATTTGGGTACATTTCTAACTGTTTGTAAATTACGACACAAAGATAGATTCCCACAGGTTCGTAAGTTAAAAAAAAAATATATTCTACCTGAAATAACTTCCTGTTTGGGTACGTATCGAACTGAGCTCCTTAAGTTACGACTAAACCTGAAATCACCAAAAAAAATCATATGTTAGATATTTCCTCGTAAAGAAAAGACGAAGACATCAGACAATATCCAACTGCCTTACTGAAAGCTACGAGACCAAGATGGCGAATACAAATGGCGTCGGAATTAACCTGAGACTCTAAAGTTACCTGGAGGGGGTAGAGGCGGAGGGTGATTTAACATTTGTAGGAGGAGCTTTAGAGAATCCAAGACCCTTGAGTTACTCTATCGTGTGGGCTGAGGTGGACACTGTATTGATAGGAGACAAGGAGGAGGAGGAGAGGATGATGTGAGCGTGAGATATGAAGAGATGGGGAGGAAAGGGGAGGGAGGAGGAGGAGGAGGAGGAGGAGGAGGAAGAGGAAAAGAAGGAAGAAGAAAGGAGTATGAGGAGGAGAGGGATAGGATGATGTGACTTGAGAGGAATATCAATGGCAAGGAGGGATAGGATGGATAAAGAAATACGATAACAAAGTGGGAGAGAGAGGAGAGACGTACATACATCCATCTATATGTAAATTAAACTTCCTCTAACTGCAAGGAGGGTGGGGGTGGGGGTGGGGGGTGGGGAAAGTATACCTGCAAAATATTTCCCCAATTTGTGTTACAGACCTGTGTCCATATTATGACCAGGCTAAATTCACTTCTTTTTTTTATACGTGTGTGTGTGTGTGGTGGGGAGTGTGTTTGTTGGTGGGGAGAGGGGGGTGTGTTTGTTGGTGGGTGGGGAGTAAGGTGGTGAAGGTGTCTATGTGGTGTGTTCTCATATCTCAGGCAACCTCTGGCTTATATAACAAGGCCGCCATTAATGCTTTGAACTAGGAATATTTACACTGACTCTAATACACTGTGATAAACAGGTCATTTATCATAGTCATTTTATTTCACCTCACCCTCCCTCACCTCCTGATCCTAAGGATGAGGATATTACATAGATTATTATCAGCGCGTGGAAGTGAGATAAAGATCGACTCAAATACGATAGTTTTTCCTTCTGACGACGAGGAGGAGGGCGGTGTTGTTTTGTTTGACTTGATGACTTTGTACGATAATTGACGAGCGTGATAAGTACCTGATTAATTGGATTATTATTATTATTATTATTATTATTATTATTATTATTTGTTTGTTTCTCCTTGTCTGTAGTTCGTGGGGTTATTATCAGTAAAGAGAGATAAAAGACGGAGATAACTCAAACAAACATAAAATGGAGACTAGAAAGATAAAACGAGAGAGAGAGAGCAAAAAACACAGAAAAAGCCCATAAACATCTAAAAAAGGTATATATATATATATATATATATATATATATATATATATATATATATATATATATAGAGATTTATTGCGGATAATTTTGTCCATAACGACAGTGTGAACCATTTATCTCCAGAACAGACAGACAGACAGACAGAAATTTCCTCCCCAAAAACACAAATTATCAATCGTGATCCCCAGCGATTATTTTCCAAATAATAGTATTAATACAATCAAATCGTCATATTTGACATAAATTAATTAGTATTAATCAATGACATTGATATCTATTAAGCTAATTGAAATATAATTAATCATTAAATATGATTTTTATAAAAATATGCAGGTGTTATATTCTAATAAACATTTTATTTTCTTGTAAGATCCATTAATGGAATTGTTATTTAATGTATTTATTCTATATATTTGCTTGTTTGTTTATTATCTCTTTCTATATTCCTTGTTTGTTTATTTATTTACTATGTATTCAGTATCTATATAAATATCTACCTGGACAGATGGGCGGGCAAATGGGTAAATGGGGAAGTTTTACTCCTTCACTTGTCTAACAACTATATCTTTTTGCTTATCCTCTTTGCTTCACTCATATCCAGATCATGCAGATTCCGTTTACGCCTTCCTTGTCCTAGACTATCTCCTCTGCCTATACCCATCGCCTCTTATCGATCATAGAGTTACTTTTCATTCCAACGATACTAAAATATTTCTTTTCTTTCGTCTTCATCACATCCTCTACTGAGACATTCCGCCTTAATCTCTTTTGTTTCATTTCATTAGTAAATTACACAGGCAGTAGGGTTGCCGGCCTCACGGTCTCTGGATATTACCATGGGAGACACGGTGGGGTTCCTCGTCCATGATATTTTTTCGAAGAAAGTGAAAAGGCAGGGGAAGTATATTGAACACCTAGTGAATGTGAATTAGTGAAAACAACGGATCATCCTGTTTTGGAATGCGTTGGAACTGAAGTGTAAGAAGTTGAAGAGAACGATAACCCGTGGAGGAGGAAGCCAAGACAGTCTGTGATCCATCTCAAGAATGGTATGGCGTCAGGAACCAAATGTTATGTAAGGTAAAGTGAAGGAAAGTGATAGAATAATAAGAGTGTAGGGTTAAAACGACAGAGGATGACTACCAAGTTCTCTGTATAAGGGAGATGGTAAGTATGAATGAATACAAGGGCAGAATATATTAAGGAAACTATTGGTTGAGGAAAAGAATAAAAAGAAGTTGCAATAAGAATAAATGATTGAAAGTGGAGAATAGGAAAGAAAAAAACAAAGTTTACAAGTGAGGAAAGGAAGGGATGAAGGAGACAATGAGACCTAAGAAATAGATGATAGATTAGATAGATAGATAGATAGATAGATAGATAGATAGATAGATAGATAGATAGACAGATAGATAGATGGATAGATAGACAGATAGATAGATAGGAATATAGATATGAGGTTTTTATAGAAATTTCATTATATTCTGTAAATTGAACAAATATTCTGGTAATGGGATTTACGTTATGAAGAACACTGTTTGGGAGGATTTTCTTCCGAGAAAAATAATCTCTTTGGATTTTATTATATTTTGGTGGAACTAATCCATCGTGTGGGTGTTTTTAGTGAAGTTTTTGTCCATTAAGGTCCTGGCCAATTGAATTTTGTCCAGTGGGAGTTTCATGTGACGGATTTGTCCATTGAGTTTCATATTGTTGAATTTTGTCCTGAAGAATTTGTCTGATAATAATTTGTTCAATAACATTTTGTCAACGTAGTACTGTCAAATTGTGTCGATAAGGGCTTTTCCTGCGTGTAGGAATCAATGATGTCAACCACTCTGTTACTGTCAGAGTGAATTGTGTCCGCCTAGAGAATCTGGATAAGTCAGTGTCTAATTTATCCGGACATAACTCAGGACAACAGGCGTCAGTAAATCAATACTGGTTGTAGCGGAGGTGGCCAGAGTTATAGGTCTCGAGATCGAACCACCACATGACTCTCTCAAATATAAAATACTCTCTATCAATCTATCATCTCTAAACTCAGTAAGGTAGAAATATTAAATCTGTAAGAATATTGTTAAATAAAATGAAAAAAAATCAAATCACAAAAAATAATTCAAGGGTCATTAGCAAGACTAATTACCTAAATTACGTTTTGACACCGGAACCTTAATCAGCGTATTTGATGAGAGACTCTGTTGAGAATGAACAGAAATTGACACCTTTGAAACACTAAACCTTTATTGGAATAGTATTGATGGATGTGTTGGTGGGGATATATTTAGTAAAGCTTTGAAATATCTGTTCCTTATAACTATTCATTTCGACACACTGAAGCATCGATAATTATTGCGACACTGAAGCATCGATACAATTATACGATAAAATGAAGACTTGGCACTACTATCTACGAAGACAAGCAGATTTAAGGAATGGAGAGAGAGAGAGAGAGTTCTCCCCATCTTATTCATTTCGTCTTGAGAATGTAAGCAATATATAAAATCCTTGACCATTATACACCAAGCAGAAGTCGACATCAGTATCAAACGTTCATTTGTGGTGGGTCAGCTGATGAGGTGATTACAATTTATAGTTAATTTTAGTGACAGATATAGAGAGAATGGGAGAGGATTAGGCTGAAGAAAAGGAAAGAAGACAAAGGAAGGGAAAGGAATTTAGGAAGGAAGATGGGGAGGGGAAGGAGGGAGGAATAAATAAACACACACACACACACACACACACACACACACACACACACACACACACACAAACTCATCATCCTCAAAAAAAAACCGAAAAAAAACACACACACACACAATAAAACACCTTTCTTACAGACGCACAAACGCAGGCAGATTATAAGCTCAGGCCATTGTGAACGAAGACTCAAGAGATTGAACGATGCTTTTACGGAACAAAAGAATCCCCGGAGCTGAGAGAGAAGTGAGAGAAAGAGGGAGAAAGAGAGAGAGAGGGAATAACTCTGCATAACTCGCAAATGTTTCGTTTCATGAATTAACTGTTTCCCCTGAATTAATGGACAGAAAGGCCTTTGTCGCGTCATAATTTCAAGTAATGCAAATTTAGCTGGAAAATGCAATTCATCTGATCTCCGGTCGTGTCGCCTCGCTTCGTCTCTCTTAAGTGAATAATAAAACAGGTTAAAAATTCTCAGACGATCGGACGGGCACACTTAAGTTACGACACACACTTATAGTAGCACACTTAACCTATGACACACACTTATAGTAGCACACTTAAGTTACGACACACACTTATAGTAGCACACTTAACCTATGACACACACTTATAGTAGCACACTTAACCTATGACACACACTTATAGTAGCACAGTTAACCTATGACACACACTTATAGTAGCACATTTAAACTACGACACACACTCACAGTAGCACACTTAACTTATTACACACACTTACACTAAACACACTTAAACTACGACAAACACAAGCACACAACTAGAGCTACGCCACACACTTATACTGAACACACTTAAGCTACAACACAAAGACGGATTCTTAAAAGCTCTTGAGTTAATCTTTTGTCTCGAATTGAAGACAAGAAAATTTATCTGACTGACTCACTTAAGTGACGTCAGAAGACTCTTACATCAAATTTAACAGAAGGTGAGGATGTATCTAACTCAGGTGAATTGCAATTTAAATATGTATCCACAGAGTTTCGTTTGGTTTAGCTTTTTACTTTAAATAGATACGTGGAAAACACACCTGTAATTAGTGGACTTAAAATGAGATAAATTCCTCAGATGTTCGCGAATAGAGTTTCCTTTAACTAGATATATGAGAATCTAACCTAACCTAACCTAACCAAATCTAACCTAAACACATACACGAATTCTAAAAAAAATATGACCTCCCTCCTAAAAATAAGACCTACCTCCCCCTAAAAGTAACCCCCTCCCCAAAAACGACCCCCTCCCCTACCCCCAAAATGACCCCCTCCCCTCCCCCAAAAACGACCCATTTCCCCCAAAACGACCCCTTCCCCAAAAACAACTCTCAAAAATGACCCCCCAAACAAACGAACCCTCTCCCCCAAAAATAAGACCCACTCCCCCTCCAAAAATAGTATAGTAATAATTTAGCGACATGACACTATTTGGAGGCAGTTATCTCATCCACCTCCGGGAATAAAGTGAAGGAAGGTGTGTCTAAGGTTCCGAGGGAAATAAGTAATGTGATGTAAGGAAGGAAATATAAACTGAATAATTCCTGTGTTAGGGGAAGACAGACTTAACCTATGATGACTTAAAGACCCGGGTTAAGAGAGAGAGAGAGAGAGAGAGAGAGAGAGAGAGAGAGAGAGATAGACTGATTTAGAAAGGAAGAAAAGTTAGATAAATTAATATACACAGACAGACCGACAGACAGGCAGACAGACAGACAGACGGACAGACAGACAGACAGACAGACAGACAGACAGACAGACAGACAAGCAAAAAATCAGAAAACAATAATACAAACGGAGAGAATTAAAATTATAAATAAAGCGAAAGTGAGAGAGAGAGAGAGAGAGACAAAAAGGACGGACAAACAGACAAAGCAAACTTACAAATTAGCTTAAGGTTTGTGTTGGTATATATTTAGAACAAGTGTAACTGGGGGTAATTGTCTTAACAAGGACCTAACTACTTCAACATTACCCTGACTAATTAGGGGCTCGTTGAGATAATTATCATGGTTAAATACCGCATGCCATACTCATGCCGAGAGAGGGCAGAGAGAGAGAGAGAGAGAGAGAGAGAGCGGGGTGTATATATTTGTCTGTCTGTCTGTCTGTCTGTCTGTCTGTCTGTCTGTCTGTCTCGGGGAAAGAGAAAAGAGATGATATTTGCGAGAGAGAGAGAGAGAGAGAGAGAGAGAGAGAGAGGGAGAGAGGAGAGAGAGAGAGAGAGAGGGTCATTACCATAGAGGGAAGCATTTCTTCGTAATTACCATTAGCATAATTAAGGTAGCTACTACTGTTGGTATCCTGTTGTTGTACTGTTAATGGGTTTTTGTTTTATCTGTTGTACTACTGTTAATTATCTTTGGGTTTCCTGTTTGTTTTCTTTCACTGTACTTTTTTATTCTTCTTTCAATAGACTTTTGCTTCTTTCAATAGATCTTTGCTTCTTTCAATAGATCTTTGTTTCTTTCAATAGATCTTTGCTTCTTTCAATAGACTTTTGTTTCTTTCAATAGACTTTTGCTTCTTTTATTGAACTTTCTTCACTCTTTTATTGGACTTTAATAATCCATAATAAAGATAAGAATCAAAACAGACGGGGAATAACAAGGAGGTGAAGACAAATAAGATAATTCAGTGTTCTTTCTTCCTCGTCGAGTTTTATGATATTTTCAACAGAGAATTGGGAAAGTCCCCCACTAAGAATTTTTTCTCGGAATTTAGGTGGAAATTTATCAAGCTGGAGAAATTCTGGCTGGATCGAGGATAATTCCCAAGAGTGTGATAGAAATTCTGGTTAAAAAAAGAGAAATTCCGGTTAAAGAGAGATAAATTCCGGTTAAAGAGAGGTAAATTCCGGTTAAAGAGAGATAAATTCCGGTTAAAGAGAGATAAATTCTAGCAAAAAGAAAGAAATTCCGGTTTAAGAGATATTGCAGTTAAAGAGAGAAATTCTGATAAAAGAGAATAACCGGCAAAAATACATAAAATCCAATTAAAGAGAGAAATTTAGGATTAAATACTGAAAATCCGGTTGAAAGAGAAATATTCCAGATACAACGAAAGGAATTCTTCGTTAAAAAAGTGAAAAATAATTCTGGCCAAACTAAAATAAATTCCGCTATAACGGGGAGGAAAATAGTCAATCCTTTTTCGTCGGATTTATTCGTTAATGGAGGCATTTGGGAGTGCTGCCATCTACTGGGCGTCCAAAATAACTCAAGTGAACGGCGTTGTTGTTGGTTGGTCACTAGGGAACATCATCTTAGCATTAGTGTATAGGTTAGGTTAGGTTAGGTTAGGTTGGGTGAATGTTTATATTAGAACAGCAATATTTGTCCTCACTTGATGACAGGTGAAATGTTGTATAATTGAGGAGAATATTATTGTTGTAATAAAGACATTCACGAAATATTTACGAAAATCTGCAAGAACAATAGTTATAACTTTTTTGAGACATGACGTAATGACCTAATGACCATTAAGAAACAATTACAGACTACCTGCAGTTTATTTCACCTTAAGATTTACAACCCTATTGCTAACCTAACCAAACCTAACCAAACCTAACCTAACCAAACCTATCCTAACCTAACCAAACCTAACCTAACCTAACCTAACCAAACCTAACCCTCTCAGGTAGTAGTGGTAGGGTGTTTAATCATCAGGTGTAATAGATTAGGGAGGAGGAGGAGGAGGAAGTCGTGTGGCTAATCTACAGACGATCCATCATTATTAATAGTTTACTCTGACGACCAATAGATGGTAGCACCTCATATTGTCCGCGGAGTATATAAGCAGAAGAGAGAAGAAGGAGAGAAAAGAGGAAGGAAGGGTAGAGGAAAAGGAGGAGGCTGAAGGGAGAGGAAGGAGGGGGAGAAGAAGGGAGAGGAAAAGAGGAGAAGGAAGGAAGAGGAGGAGGCTAAAGGAGATAAAGGAGGAGACAAGGAGAGGAAAAGGAGGGGAGAAGGAAGGGGAGAGAAGAGGAGAAGGAAAGGGAGAGGAAAAGGAGGGAGAGTAGGAGGGAAGGGGGAGAAGGAAGGAGAGAAGAAAACACCTCAGTTTATACTCTCTGACAGAATTCTAGATGAAACGAGCAAAATTTTGGCTTCAACGGGGTAAATTCTCAGTCGAACACCCGATAATTCACGATGGACTTTCTAAAGTTTTCCTTTGGGTAATTTTTACTCGGCGGTGAAAGTGTTGAGACGCGGGAAAAGTCGACAAACATTTCTTTTACGTTTAGTGGATCAATAGTTTTTATTATCTTAAAAATTTCGGGGTGAGTTTTTGTAATTGTTCTTCATTCTTTGTTGTGTGTGTGTGTGTGTGTGTGTGTGTGTGTGTGTGTGTGTGTGTGTGTGTGTGTGTGTTTCGTTAAATAAGGATAATTGAGAAATTACGTTAATTTATTTGCATATTTTTTGTAGAGTATGCAAATTAGTCTGTATTAGGGACGATTATATCGATAATTATAATAGAAACCATCAGTGAATAGCAATACTACTAACCTAACCTAACTTTCAGTGGATATTAAAGAGAGAGAAAGAATACGATTTTTCGTGGAGAGAGAGAGAGAGAGAGAGAGAGAGAGAGAGAGAGAGAGAGAGAGAGAGAGAGAGAGAGAGTAACAGCGCCGCAAAATCCTCTACACTTATAATACCGCCTGCATCCTCGTGATACTTCTCTCTCTCTCCACTGCTTACACCATCATCCCTGGGGTGAGGGAGGGAAGTAAAGACATGGGGGTGAGGAGGTAAGATAAGGGGGTGAGGGGAGGGGGGGCAAGACAAAACCCCTGATACCTGGGGAGAGTTGTAATGACAGTCCTAGAGTCTCACAGCTCAACTTTAGCCTAATTTTCACTTCACCTTGACTTTCCTCCTTACCATAACACAAACACACGGGCGAGGCTTGTGTTAAACGCCAGCCTGCCTCGCCTGCTTGTTCTAATTATGTATAATGTTGTTGGTCCCACAGTGTGAGTTATGGGAGGTAGGGTGTAGGGAGAAAAGGTAGGATAAAGGTATGAGGTGGGGGAGGGGGGTAGGGAGGTGTGGTGGGGTGTGGAGGTAAGTGTGTAAGTGGGTAAGCAAGAGGAGGAAAGGGGGTGTGAAGGGTGGTGAGAGTAGACTTTGTGTGTTATGGGTGAGTGGCTCTGCTCCACCCTCAGAGTCTGCTGGGAAGACAAGAGAACAGCTGCCAGTGTTAACCAATTGTACGAGCATCGAGCCTACCATTATCTATGAACAACCACGCTAGACCGACCATGTTTCCAAAGCAGCTGCTCTACAGTCACCTAAATAATGGTAAACTCGGACAAGCGCCAGCGCCGGAAAAAAGCTGCCGCCGCCCCTCCCGCACTAGATGTAGTCCTCCACACGTGCAACATTTGTGGACGACCCTGCCACCTCAGAGCTCACCAACGAAGGTGAGATCATAAAAACTCATATCGTTGTGCCACCTCTTGATGATCCCCTTACTCGACTTCTAGTGACAGCAAATTAATATATATATATATATATATATATATATATATATATATATATATATATATATATATATATATATATATATATATATATAATTTTTTCTTCTCACTGTTGACAGTGGGAGTAAAAATTTTACCGCCTCGTAAATTTGGATAATTAAAATAGTTTTTATTGGAAAATTCCTCCGGCTGGATTTTATTACTTGAGGCCAGAACTCGAGATGGAAATCTAATAAAGGTATTTTGTAGTGTTATTGTAGACGGTGTTTATATTGATGTACTTTATTTCTGTACACTGTTGTTGTTGTTACTCTACCATTATTATGCTGGTTATCATATTTCTGATATTATAATTATCATTATTATTACTACTATTATTAGTGTCAATACTACTACTACTACTACTACTACTACTACTACTAATAATAATAATAATAATAATAATCACACCCCCCCCCCCAACCAACCGATCATAAACCCAAAACAAGAATGAAGAAATTCCCAAATGAAGATAGTAACCCCGTTTTCTTTTGCTTTCTTCTTTTCATTCATTTTCCCTCAAGAGACGATGTTGAAGGTAATTAAGAAGAACAGGAGACGCAGAACTGCCTTTGTGGTGCATGAATGTAATTTCTTATATACTGCTGCTGGTAAGACCGAGGAAATACTCTTTGTGATAATGAAGTCAGTAGGTAATTTGGTTCTGTACGGCGTAGGAATAAAGATGGAGAGAGAGAGAGAGAGATGGATAATAATGGGAAAGAGAGAACAAAGAAACGTCAAAAAATAAAGGAAAGAGAGAGAGAGAGAGAGAGAGAGAGAAAGACAAAAAGCAAAGATAAGGCACAAAGAAAAAGACAAGAAAAAGAGAAAGAGAAAAACAAATCCAGAGAGAAAATGAGAAAAAAATAAAGCCAAAAAGAGAGAGAGCGAGATAGAGAGAATGAGAAAGAGAAATAGCTTTAAAATGGGTGGTAATAAATCGTCAGAAGGTGATGAAGAAGGTGAACGAGCGAGACAAGAAAAAGTGACGAAAAATTCCGCTATTGAGAAACTCGATTTACGGAAAAGTCAGCTTCAGCGGAGTTCAAGCTTTAGTGGAATGCCAGCTTTAGCGGAGAGTCATTTCCTTCCTTATTTATTTCATCCTTCCTTCTTTCTCTCCTTCCTCTTCTCCTTCATCTCTAACTTCTCTCCTTCGTTTCTTCGGTCTCTCTTTCTAGTCGTCATATTCTCCTAAATTCTTTGACTCTCTTTCCTTTCTCCATATCTCATTTTCTCCCCTCCCTCCTTCCATTCATTCTTCCTCATTCCTTTTCTCTCTTCTTCCCCTTCTCTCCCATTCTTCCTCTACTCCTTCCATCTCTCCTATTCCTTCCACATTCTCTATTCCTTCTCTCCTCTCTCCCTATTTCTTTCATCATCCCTTCTCTCCCGTCATCTGCCACCTCCAATCACCTATAATGGTGTTGTGAAGCTGCACAGAGAGGCGACAGCTGGTACAAGCCTGCCAGATATCATACACTTGGGTAGAACCAGCTGCCAGGGACGCACCAGCTGGTCACGTTGGCTTCCTAGATTGTGAGATTGGTTCCTAGAGAGTACAATGACTTTCTAGATGGTACAGTGGTTTCCTAGGTGATACAATGGATTCCTAAGTGGTGCAATGGCTTCCTAGATGGTACAATGGCATCCTAGGTGGTGTAGTATCCTCCTAGATGGTACGATGACTTTCTAGATAGTTCTACGGGTTACTAAATCGCACTATTAATTCCCAGGTGGTTCTTTTGTCGCCCAGCTGGTTCTCTCGTCCCTCAGCTGGTCGTGTTTACTCGCAGCTGGTTCTCATACAGCTGGTTGTGTTGCCTTCCTAGATGATCGTCTGGCTCACAAACTTTCCTCATACCTTTAAGTAAAGGAGGGTATTTGGTGAAGAGTTAGGTCAGGGAGGGAAGGGAGGGAGGGAGGGAGGGAGGAACAGAGGGAGGAAGTGAGGATGAGGAGTGGGAGGGAGGGAGAGAGTGTATGAGGGGTGGAGGAAGTGTGTGAAGGAATTGAGTGCGGTTGGAGATAGATAGATAGATAGATAGATAGATAGATAGATAGATAGATAGATAGATAGATACATTACCAACTAGTACATTTTCGAATAACCGCAAAATTCAATTATCCTCACCACTGTCCTCACCACTGTCCTCACCACTGTCCTCACCACCACTTCACCACTATCCTCACCACCATCCTCACGCACTATCCTCACTACCCACATACATGTCATCGAGCAATAGACGTAAATAGACCCAGCAGGACATTGACAAAACGACCCATTTAAAGAGTATTTTTAGACAGCAAGTGATCGTCGACCAATCAGGTGAGCGGTACAAACCAGCCACGTCAACTTAGCCAATTAGAAAGGAGGTTAAATACAAGGGGTTGAGTTTTCTTACTGTATGACCCCCTATTAAATATATCAGACAAACACACATTTTTTATTTTTATTTTATATGTGATATCTAGATGGTAAGAATAGGTTGAGGAGGGGAATAATAATCTATAAATATTTTACAAACAGGTGTATTTAGTTGAAAGTATAGGTAAGGTGTTAATTAGATGTTTGTGATAATGAATGGTTACCTGTGCTAGAGAGAGAGATAAAAACCAAATCAAAACAAAAACAATCACAGGATCACATCAAGACACAAAATAACGCCATAATAAAACACAACAAACAAACAAACACAACAATACCAACACACTCCAGATCTCTGCAACATAAACTAGACAACTTCACTCCTGTAAAATAACAACATTGCCAATGAACCTACAACCGGATCTCGTTTTCTATGCTATTTGATGGCAAAGGAGTATACCCCATAAACGAAAAAAAAAATTCCAGTTAGAATCCTGGGGAGGGGTGGGGGAGAAGGGGTGGGGAGAGGGGTGGGGAGAAGGGGGAGAGGGGAGAGGGGGGGGTACTCTTCTATAAACAAATGGTACATGGTTACTCAGAGGGACGGCTGGTGAAGGGTTATATATATGTACAGCTAGGAGGGTGCAGGGCGGTGGTACAGTGTGTGTGTGTGTGTGTGTTGTTCAGGTCAGGTTAGGTTAAGTTAGGTTAGGTTAGGTTAGGTTAAGTTAGGTTAGGTTAGGTATAAACAGTGACCTTGCATGACATACCCTCCCATTACTCACACAATTCTGAATGAAACTCAGATGTATCTTGTGAGGAAAGTTACACCAAAATTGAAGCAATAGTTTGTGAGAAGGAGAAGGAGGAGGCGAAGTTGTGTAGGTGGTGAGGTGAGTTAGAGGGGAATGACCCAACCTTGAAGATAGAATAGGAGTGTGTGAGAGTTACTGGAGAGTGAAGACATGATCTGTCTGCCTGTGTGTCTGTGAGGTGGTAGATAACCTAAGAGACGTGTAGACGGTGAAGAGAACACTGAACATAATAACAGGGAAATACTACTACTACTACTACTACTACTACTACTACTACTAATAATAATAATAATAATAATAATAATAATAATAAACACAGCGAAAAATATAAATCGTCCACCTACTAATATATTCATAACGACATAAACAAAATCATATCACATCAACTATCAATTGCTATCGACTTTGTGTCTGGTGGGATGAAGTGTGTTAGTGTGTGTGAGTAAAGTCATATTGTATTATATTACACAGTCATTCGTATAGATTTTAACACACAGGTAATCATAAAGTTGGTTTAATTGGTGTGTCTACCTGTCTGGCCTGTCAAAACAATAACAGGTGATTGATACTAATTTATTTTTTAAGGTGTTATTTCTTTTAGTTATTTCGTCAAAAGGAAATGCCTCATCTGACGTCATTAACCATATGGGTAAAACTGGATGCTTTTTTTTAGATAATTTTAGGTTACAGTTTCACTTTTTCTTTAATATTTCGTGTGAATTTTCTTTGATATAAAACAGGTTAATTAAGATCGTATATTAAACTCATATATTAATAATAAAGTTAACCTAACATCTGCTACACCGGAATTGTTCTGTGAAATATACTAAGGCAATAACTTCCATCACACTTCATTAAACTGGAGTAAATATTACACAATACAATACTCCAAAATACAACCAAATACAACACTAACAACTACACTACCAAGATGGCTGATATACACCTGGACCAGATATACCTTCAGAAATAAAGTCTCTCTCTATTGGGATATTTTAGCGTAATATAACCAGTAAAAAAATAAATATATATATATTAAGTACGGTGGTGTTATTTCCCATAATACGCAAATTCATGGACCACTGAATACTGAACAGACAGCTTCATCTAAATTATGGAATATGCAAACTCACTTTCATTTTCTCTGAGCACACGAGTGAAATTTGCTAACATGGCGAGCGTTCCATTTCATATAGATTCTGTAATTCCATTTATGTGAATATTTTAGAAGGGAGAGTTGTTATGAACGCCCGTGTATCCCATTGTGAAAGAATACAGGAAGAGTACAATGATTATAGGTTTGTATTTATTATGAATTGTATATACCCGAGGAATGATAGATTTCTTTTGAAGGTGTGTGTGTGTGTGTGTGTGTGTGTGTGTGTGTGTGTGTGTGTGTGTGTGTGTGTGTGTTCGCTAAATCAAATAGCAGGTAATAGTTTACAGTTAAGACCCCTGTAAAATTTATTTCCATTTGACATAAGAAAGAATAAAGCCAATTTTGTTTTAATATTACCCAATAAAACTGTTATTTTCTTCTTGTACTGTAGCTTCAAAAAGTCATATTCACTTATACCATAAAAAAAAACTACAGTCATTTTCATTTGGTACAGGAGGAGACACCACCATAATCATTAACCTCAAAAACGAGAGTCATTTTCATTTGATAAACAACAGGATGAAGTGTTTTTCCATTTCTCACGTGGTACTAAAACTTACAAACTCATTTTCAGTTGGTAGAGGAAGCGACAATGTCATTTTCATTCCATCATATTAAAGTTAACGTAAAGCATATTCATTCCGACCAGACTATCCTTCTCACGTGACCATCAAAAGTGACAGTCTCATTTTCACTTCCTAACTTCATGGATAAACTCAACTCTTTCCACATCACAAGTGGCAATGTCATTTTCATTTGATGTGTCACTATCGGAAAGACCCAGCTCATTTTCGTCTCTCCGCTCAGCAAGTAAAATATCTAAACTATATTTTTTTTTATCTTACTATTTATGGGTTAAATTGTCTCTCTATCTCGTCATCGGGAGATATAAACTGTATCTTAATCTCACCGTCACACAGAGAAACTTCTACTACTACTAAGATTACTACTACTACTTTTTTTAAGTACTTATTACTACTTACTACTACTACAACTACTACTACTACTACTACTACTACTACTACTAATAATAATAATAATAATAATACTCGTAACAGGTAACAGCAAAACAAAACTAATTAAGGTAAACTTTCATTAAATTGTTGACATTATTTTCAAAGTAAATTTTCCATCTCATCTTAAACGCTTGAGAAAATTTTAACCTATTCGCTTAGGAGAAATATTTACCCTACGATTTAATTATTATTTTTTTTGAGAATTTACCTTTGCATCTACGATTAATTCAGTTGTACATTAATTAGTTTGTTATGGAGGGAAAATTATCGTAAGATCCTTTGAGAATTAATCGTTTTATCGTAGGTGAATCAGTTATGTATCTTAAGTTAAGGATGAGAAAGAAGATTAATACACAAGCTTTTGAGAATCACAGTTAAGGGCGGGGCGAGGTGTTGGCGCTGCTGCAGGCGACGGAAATAGTAACTCACTGCCGCTACACAACCCGGAATTGCCACCATTACTGAGATTAATACGGGTTACATTTCATCCCCAGGCTGTTATATACATCATAATAATCATGTGAAGGAAGTATTAAAAAACTACCTATATATACCTAAAAGAGGAGAGAGAGGCTTCCTGCAGGTAGTAATAGTAGTAGTAGTAGTAGTAGTAGTAGTAGTAGTAGTAGTAGTAGTAGTAGTAGTAGTAAAAGTAATAATAATAGTAGTAGTAGTAGTAGTAGAAGTAATAATAATAATAGTAGTAGTAGTAGTAGTAGTAGTAGTAGACTTAATAAGACAAGTAATAATAGTGATTTAAATCCTTGTACAAGTTCACAGTGACAGAAATATCACCACTTGAGGCATGCACTTAGCTAACTCAATCCCTTTATAGTTTTACCACTCGTCTTTGCTCGTGTGTTCAAGCAATTTTATGGTGATAACAAGGATGTGTGAGAGAATTAATTATACCTAACTTAATTTATCCTCAGAATGTTCTTGATAACTAAAGTCTGTGTGTGTGTGTATATTATGTATGAATTTATGAATATTTATAACTATGTATAGTGTATTATATATATATAGTGTAATATAGTGGAGAATATCGTATATCTCCTTCATGTATAAGATTCACGACATAACTGAACTCTCTATGTGTCACCGCACCTTGGTGGTTCAGTGTGAGTGTGTGTGTGTGTGTGTGTGTGCGTCCATCAGCTTAACTCTGAAATTATACAAAGAAAGCAGAATTATCTCTCTGCCCAGACAATAGCGTGGCATAAACCAACCTATTTGGCTTAAATGAAAACAAAGGTCCAAATACCGTGGCATTGTGGGAGGTAAAGCCCGCCATTTACCCTCCAAAGATCGACATTTGTGCGGGAAAAAGTTTGTTTTCATTGGTGACGTCACTACACGGCAAACGCAGCCATTTACGCGGGAATTTCCACTGATGCCCGCCAGGAAAACCGAGACCCAATGCTAGTTAATTGGTTTATTTTTTTCTTATTCTGTTCAATATTATTATTTTTTATTATTATACTGGCACATATGTAAACACACTTAGGCGATAGAGTTAATTAATTTTCTGATATTTTGGTTTTCAAATAAGCTTTAAAACGAATTCATGTAAACGTGAACACACACACACACACACACACACTTGCTCTCATTCTGTATTACTCACACAGCATACATACATACATACATACATACATACATACATACATTCATACATATAATCTAAGCAATTATAGCGCCAAATTCACCTATAAATGGAAGATTACAGAATAAAATCCTCAATTATATCAAATCATTAATAATTCGCCCAAAATTATATAAATACACATGTAATTATTCCTTCAAGTTCTGTCTCACTTAATGAAGAATGATAGTGTGTTGACCTTCATTCATTGTCATTCATTTAATCTCTTTCTATATATGTCTGTCTGTCTGTCTGTCTGTCTGTCTGTCTGTCTGTTTGTTTCTCTCTGTCTCTTATCTGTGTGTCTGTCTCTCTCTATCTTTCTGTGTCTCTCAATCTCCCCATTTCTATCTCTCTCTCTATATATATAAATCTCTCTCACTCTCTCTCTCTACAATTTCAAGATAATACCCAGATCATAATATACAACCAATTAAAGACTAGTCATTTACTTTTTGATGACCCTGTACTTATATAGTCAATTAATGTTAAGTGTAATTACGATATAGTTAAAATTTCTATTATATTTCCTTTCGATAATTTGAAGGTGTAGTTATATGTATATTAAATATTTTATATATTAATAAATGTTAATCTGTTTTTAGCTGTTCATGTAGATAATTATTTGAATGATTCATTTATGTATGAAATGAATAGTTTATAAGTGTTATTCAAATATATGATGTGGTTATTGATGAGAAGATGAATGAATAAAAACATGATGAGAGAGAGAGAGAGAGAGAGAGAGAGAGAGAGAAATAGAGAACTAAATAATATTGTCATATCCATCATCTTCCTCCTGCACATAACTCACCACGGGCAGCCATCTTTGTTTACATCCTACACAGCCTCACCGAGTCTTCACAAAAGCAGAAACAGGTAAATGTCTTCTCCCCTTTTGAACACAATTCGCAATATATTATGCAAATGGAAAATATATGTAAATTAACCACTTGCTTTAAAACATCTGTCGGGTGAAAATGATTCTTTATTTCTTTTAAGGAAGTCGGGAATTGTGTAAACAGTTTTAGAAAGATTAAGTTCCACAAAGACAAGATGGCCGACGATCTCTATGACAACATTTCCGCTTCCTCAGGATTAATTTTTTTTCTCTCTTTTTCTCGGATTTCTGATAGGAACATCCACCAATGCCTCAATGACATCTTAAAATGAAAATCCGAGGGCCACTTTACGGTGCTAAGTGGCAGGGGAAGGTCACTTGAGACGGGGAAAAGTGTAAGTGATAAGTGACGCCCGCTCCCAGATGGTCCGGGTCACGAGAAGGAATAAAGTTTTTTTTACCCGCGTTTTTTTTTTCTGGGAGGGAGGGAGGGAGGGAGGGTGAGGGGGCAAGGGTTAGGAGGGGGAGAGGAAGAAGGGAGAGGAAGAAGGGGAAATGGGGGTAAGGTGGAAGGAGGGGGTAGGGTGAGAGGGAGCGTGTGAATCATGTGTTCGTTTTGGCTTCGAAAATCAGTCGTTTGTATTCCGACGATGTAGTGGGAACACAAGTAATATTCTACACCCACCAGCAACGTTCAGCAACCCTCAACAACATTCTATATCCTCCAGTAACATTCTACATCCTCTAGGACCTTTTGACAACATCCAACATCATGAAGTATTGAGAATGACCATCTATCTACCTGAAGAATGATACTTACCATTTTCCTCCCTGTACAAATTGTAAATATGTATGTCTGTATATCTATGTGTGTTTAATATGTATTCACGTGTGTATTATGTGTGTAGGCGTGTATACAATGTCACCCTAGTAGATGAACGCACACACACACACACACACACACACTATATACAGGTGAGGATGTCAGTGTGTTGAGTCATATTGTGTTGTAATAATGTGTTGTGTCTTAATGATTATTGTCACTGCTTGTTCTTGTGTTGCGTTGCCTCCTCTCTCTCTCTCTCTCTCTCTCTCTCTCTCTCTCTCTCTCTCTCTTCCTTCATTCTTCTTCTTCTTCCTGTCACCATCTTTTCTCTCCCCAATCCTCCTTCCTTCTCCCCTCTTCTATCCTTCTTTCCCCTTTCCTTCTTCCCTTTACATTTCACTATATCTTCCTCCATTCTTCTAGTTGTTCAATCCTCCCTCTTTTCTCTCCCCCTTCTCTTCCTCTCCCTCTCTCTATTCTTCTTCCCTCTCCCTCCCTCTCACCTTTACTCCTCACACCATTATTACGCCACTCGCTTCACCTCTTTCTTTATCAGCCGTTCCTTAATTCGTCTATCTCTCTCCCCTTCCTTTGCCCTTGTCTCTGCTTCCCCTCTTCGTAATCCCTTTCACTCATTCCCCTTCAATTGTTATGCCATTATTGCCTCTCTCTCTCTCTCTCTCTCTCTCTCTCTCTCTCTCTTCTTTCACACACATAAAGAGAAAGAAAGAAAGAATATCGACTCAGATGGATGAAGACAGGTAGAAGCAGACAGAACATGATTTGCAACACAAAGGAGGAAAAAAATAGATAAAAGGAAATCAAGAGCATGGATAAATTGCTTCCACAAAGGATGGGGGTAAGAGAGAGAGAGAGAGAGAGAGAGAGAGAGAGAGAGAAACAAACATTAGTAAAAATAATAAAATAAATTAGGCACTGATGTGATGTACTAGGCCCACACAGTACTACACATCCCTAACAGTACTACACATCTCTCACAGTACCACACATCCCTAACAGTACTACACATCTCTAAGGCACAGTACTACACATCCCTAACAGTACCACACACATCTCTAAGGCACAGTACTACACATCCCTAACAGTACCACACACATCTCTAAGGCTCTGGGTCAGGCCACACCACCAATATGTGTCAGCTCTGTGTGTGTATCGGGAAACCATTTTAATTTTTGTAACTGGGTAAAAAAAACCCCATCTCCTTATTGTTGTTCCACTGCCCCACAACACAAATATTCCTCCCCAAGTTTATTTTTTTTCGTCTAAAGTTGGATTTTTTTTTTTTTTTTAGGATTTATTCTTTTTTTTTTAGGATTTTTTTATTTATTTTTTATTTTTTTAGGATTTATTCTTTGTTAATTTATTTTATTTTTTTCGATTATAAATATTTGTTTTTATATAATGAATAAATTTGTCTTTTTATATGTAATTTATTCCTTCTTTAAATATATTTACTTTACATATTTAAATCCCCAAATCTTCTCATATTAATCCAAATTTATTTTTATCTAAGTGAAAACATCAGTAAATTCTGCCTCTTTTACATTAACATATATAAATTTATTCTAGTGTAAATTTCCCCTTGATATTTTTGTTTTACTTTGGAGTATATTTTTTTAGTGTTTGTTTCATTCATTTATTTCTTGTTTATGCTGTTCATTTTATTCACTTCTTTAGTCAGAGTTTTACAGTTAGTCTTAGAACAGAATTTTGTCTTCATACTGTATTTAGTTATTCTTGCATGTGTCTAGTGTTTACTATAGCATGTTCGTCCTCTCTCTCTCTCTCTCTCTCTCTCTCTCTCTCTCTCTCTCTCTCTCTTTACCTGTCTATCTCTCTGTATCTCTCTATCTCCCTGTCTACCTGGCTGTATGTCTGTCTATTTGTCTGTCTGTCTCTCTAAAAAAATCCAGAAATTCTTACAGTTCTTCCTTATGCAATTTTTCTTTGAGTCAAAAAATTACGTTTTCTGTTTAACGAGAGAAGAAAGACGAGGTGGAGTGGGGTGTGGTGGGGGTGTGGGGGTGGGGTGTGGGGGTGTGGTGGTGGTGCGGTGTGGGTGTGGTGTGGGGTGCAGGGGTGTGGTGTGGTGAGAGGTAAATTCAGGGGAATGTGTGGTGTGGGGAATGGTGTGGTGGGGGGTGTGGTGGGGGTGTGTGTGGTGGTATGGTGTGGTGGGGGTGTGGTGGGGGTGTGTGTGGGGTATGGTGTGGTGTGGGTGTGGTGTGGGGTGCAGGGGGGTGTGGTGTGGTGGGGTGTGGTGGGGGTGTGGTGGGGGGTGTGGTGGGGTGGGATGTGGGGAGGAGTTGGAAAAGGTGAGAGTGGAGAGAGAGGATGGATGAGAAAATAAGAAGGCGAGAGGAGGAGGAGCGATAAAAGAGGAAGAAGGGGAGAGGAGGAGGAGGAGAAGGTGCGAGAGAGGGAGAGGAGGAGGAGGAGGAGGAGGAAGAAGCGCGAGAGTTATTGCATTATGCTATTTACACCTTTTAGTCCTTTTCCGTGTCAATATCTTTCTTTCTTTCTTTCTTTCTTTCTTTCTTTCAGTGTGTCTGTGTGTCTGTCTGTCTGTCTCTAAAACCAAATTACCATATAACTTCCTCTAATCTCAAATGAATTCAAATACAAACAAATAGAGACTCAATAATAATAATAACCTCAATTATACTCAGTTATAGACATGAGGTAATTATATAGTCATTAAATTATAGGTAACTTGATGCTGGGATATGGAGATAACCTTAGAGTATAATTTAATGTTGTTAATTAGACCAGGTAAGTCCAATTAACAGGTGAATATAATTAATAAGTGAAGTATGATAAAGTAATGATAATATAAATGAATGATGATAAAGGATAAATAAGAAATAGGTTTGATGAATGATAAATAGAAGGAAATTTTCATAATAATGTTGATAATATTGGTTGTAAAGGTGAATCTCTCTCTCTTCTCTCTCTTCTCTCTCTCTCGCTGTGGGTAAATAGTTGTGTAAATTATTGTTGACTCACATGAAAATCTTAGCTGGTGGAGTCTGCTGCTTCCCCGGCGTGTTTACCTGCTGAGAGAGAGAGAGAGAGAGAGAGTGTGTGTGTGTGTGTGTGTGTGTGTGTGTGTGTGTGTGTGTGTGTGTGTGTGTGTGTGTGTCATTAAAAAACAAACAAATTGATACACCATTTTTCTCCCTCCCTCCCCACTATCTCCTAACTCTCCTCCCACCATCCTCCTACCGTTACAACACCAAAACGTTTTATGTGCACTGTTAATAAATAGATAAGTACAGTTGATTCTCTGTTGCTTGGGGACGCTCATCTTGGAGGTTGTAGTCGTAATTTCCTTAATTTCTGAACTGTCATTATCTTGAGGCAACAGCTGGAAGTTGGGCCCTCCCTGTTGTGGTGGGAGGGAGGAGGGATGGAGGAAGGAATGTGAAGGAAGGAGGGAGGGAAGGAATGGAAGGTAGGAAGGTGAAGGTGAAAGGTTGGGTGGATGATAGTGAGGGAGGGAATGAGGGAGGAATGAAGGAGGTAACGAGAAGATAGTGATAAGAACGAAGAGAGGGAGGGGTGCAAAGGAAAGAAGGAAGGAAGGAAGGAAGGAAGGAAGGATGACTCATACAAACCACTGGCTCGTTAACCATAGGAGACCCGTATATCTCGGCTCACCTGTTGTGCTCATTATGATACAACGATTTAATTCATTAGTCGGATCACCTGAAGATTACTCCCCCCAGATATTATTTCACCTGATGATTAAACAACGTAAAGCTACCTGTGGGAGGGGGGTAGGTATTGTTATAGGTTAATTCAGGTGATAAACTAGGGGTCTAATCTTCTTGTGTTTTTATTATTCGCATGGTTATATAATATAGCTCAGGTGTTATATAAATTAACAGGTGTTTATATATTATTCATTATATTTAAACTCTACACTAAAAGTATTTCTTGTTGTATAAATTATATTCCCTCATTCAGAGTCCAATGGTATATATATTATTTTGTAGTGTGATATAGGTGTGTGTGTGTGTGTGTGTGTGTGTGTGTACTGTGCGTATATATACATGTGTTTTCCTCTGATTGATACCCTACAACCCTGCTCTTCCTTCCCTATTCCAGCCCTCACCCCTTTATTTAAATCCTCTTCCTTTACACTCCTTACCCTCCTCTTATCTATTCCTTCCCCTATCTTCCCTAACTCTACCCTCCCCCACCTCCGGCCAAATGAGGATATGTGGCTGCTGAGAAAAAAATGCTATTTTTTTTGTCTCGTAACTCGACAAGAATAAATCGGTCGTCTGTAAGATGTTCCCGAATATGTTGAGATGGAGAGAGATATATATAACCTTTTTTCATCTCTTTCTTCTCTCTCTTCTTTATCTCTATCTCCTTACTCTCTCCCTTTTTGTATCTCTCTCTTTTAGTCGTCCTCCCCTCTCATTTTCTTTCTCTGTTTTTCCATTTTCTCTATCCTGTTTTCTACATCTCTCTATTACCTCTTTCTTCTTCTCTGGACTAGTGTGTCATCAAGGCTGCAGCAACCGTGTCAAAAGTGTGTTTGATTTATGGGCTACCGGTGGTGATGAGAGAGAGAGAGAGAGAGAGAGAGAGAGAGAGGAGAGGAGAGAGAGAGAGAGAGAGAGAGGAGAGAGAGAGAGAGAGAGAGAGAGAGAGAGAGATTACCATCACCAACACTGGAACTTGTCAGGTAAACTCAACTCTGACATTTCTGATGTGTTGTGGAAGGAAGGGATGGAGGAGAGGGAGGGGAAGGAGGAGGAAGGCGTAAGGAGGGAAGAAGGTATGTGAGGGAAGAGGTAACTGAGGAGAAAGGGAGGAGGGAGGAGGGAGGGAGGAGGTTGAGATACAAGAAAGAAAGAAATGATGTAATAATTTGGTAGATTTACATATATATGAAAATAATAGAAATATATACACATTAATATTAAAAGAGAGAGAGAGAGAGAGAGAGAGAGAGAGAGAGAGAGAGATAATGTAAAAAGGTAGTCTGCAATGGTAATCGTATTTTTCGTGTTCGTCAGTGAGATAGGCTGATTGGGGTTATTTTGTGTGTTTGTTTGTGTGTTTGTGTGTGTTTGTTTGTGTGTGTGGATGAGTTTTTCCATGTTTGTGTGAATGTGTTTCTTTTTTTTCTGGTCTCTTTACTGCATCTGTGCATTTCTCAATATTCCCCTCTCTTTACGTATCGATATTTTTTGTTTTGCATATATACATGTGTGTGTGTGTGTGTGTGTGTGTGTGTGTGTGTGTGTGATTTCGATATATTTTTATCATTATCTATCTTTCTGTACGTAATCCTGTCTTCACCTCTCTCTCTCTCTCTCTCTCACTGTCTACACTCGTCTCTTCATCTCCACACACACACACACACACACACACACACACACACACACACACACACACACACAAGTCAACATCAAAAACACATCACGAACATGACAACATTTACACATGATAGCGAGAATTTATGAGTAAAATATTCCCCCTCTCCCCCCCTCTTCTTCCTCCACCTCTTCCCCCTCTTCTTCCCCCTCTTTCCCCCAACACTAAACTACGTCTGTCGTGTTAAAGGTCGAAGGTCACCCGATTGAGGTCACAAGTCATAGGTTCGACTCAGGTGGTACGTGGAGGGAATGAGTGGCGTTCGGTCACCTTTGTTTATGATGGTCCACTCTTCGCTGTGTGTGTGTGTGTGTGTGTGTGTGTGTGTGTGTGTGTGTGTAATGCTTTTTCTCTCTCAGCGCAACGCACCACACACACACACACACACACACACACTCCCTTTAGACTAAATTCCTCCATGATTAAAATAAAAGAACTCCCTCGTTAACTTTCTCCATAATGTAGATTAAATTTCTGTTATCTCTCTTAATTATCTCTCTTTTTCACCAGTGGTAATGTATTTTTACCAAGCGTGTTCTCCCTAGTGGTAATGTGTGGTGACTCATTGTCTCTATCTCTACTTCTCCCCCAGATAATGTCGGGTGTCTCGCATAACATTTGTCACTCCTGTGGATTGCTTATTTTAGTGTATTAATAGTCAAAACTGCTTTACAAAACTAATTAACTTAACTCAACTTTAATCTAATTCAAATCTAACCTAACGTAACCTAACCTAACCTTAACCTAACGTAACCTAACCTAACCTAACCTAACCTAACCTAACCTTAACCTAACGTAACCTAACCTAACCTAACCTTAACCTAACGTAACCTAACGTAACGTAACGTAACCTAACCTTAACCTAACGTAACCTAACGTAACATAACCTTAACCTAACTTAACCTAACCTTAACCTAACCTAACCTAACTTAAATTAACGAAAGGAAAACTGAAAATAAATTGAAGTAGATGAATTTTAAATGAAAAATAAAAGAATTGTTGATTTTATTGCAATTTCTCACCTAATAAAAGACTTCTTAATTGACTTTCACTTTTCAATTAATAAACATCAATATCAATTTAGTTTACAATATCTCCGTAAATTATTGTAAAACATTAATAATTCTCACGATTGTTTTTTTTTTCGGTGAATTTCGAAACCGATTTAGTCAGAAATT
>NW_024712526.1:10366739-10404239 GCF_018991925.1 Homarus americanus | reverse complement strand
TCGTTATATATATTGTAGACACACAAATACACACACATACAAACATACTACATACATATACACAACAAACAAACAAACTCACCACCCAAACATGAATGCTACACTTCCACACACCCCCCACACCTGTACATCATAACTCCATAGACAATGTATAAACTCCAACAGTACTTAAGCAATAAACCTCATCTCATTGTTTAGTATCTAATTAAGGCAGAGTATAACCACTAACGACCTCTTAACGTTATTAGATGATTGAGGTAATTGTCCCAAGTCTGTAACACCATACCGGAGTTATTAAGAAAGTAAGAACATAAATTAAGGTAGATATTAATTACTCTTATATATAGACTCAACTTTTGTTAGTGTATAGATAATAATAATAATAATAATAATAATAATAATAATAATAATAATAATAATAATAATAATAATAAAAGTAATAACAACAATAATGATAACAATAACAACAATAACAACAATAACAACAATAACAACCCCACACTACATATATAAAAAAATCCCCTCTATATACCGTATAAGAAGAACCCTCAAAAAACATCTATAATATTTCTCAAGGCAGCAGCAGTTTCTCCTCACCATAAATATTCTATCAAGTACTAATGCATGTAAACACACATAGCTCACGTCTCCCTGGTGAGCTATAAAACAGTGCCCGCAGCCACCAGTGAGGTATAGCTTCTACTCCTCCACTGAAAACCTCCTAAGATACCTTTAATATATGCTAATGTTACAAATATTTATTGGTTTACTCCGTTTGCCTGGCTTTTATTGCTAGTGGGGAGGTTGGTTATGTTATGTTATGTTATGTTATGTTATGTTATGTTATGTTAGGTTAGTTATGTTGTGTTAGGTTATGTTATGTTATATTATGTTATGTTATGTTATGTTATGTTATGTTATGTTATGTTATGTTATGTTATGTTGTATTATGTTATATGTTATGTTATGTTGTGTTAGGCTATATTATGTTATGTTATGTTATGTTATGTTATGCTATGTTATGTATGTATGTATGTATGTACACTACACACAAAAAACACACATAAAGAAACACTCACTCAGCCTCCTCCAACACACACTCAAGCCTCCTCCAACACGATACAAACATACGTGATGATAAAAACAACACCACTAACACCCACAACACCATTGACACCCACAACACCACTGACACAAGCAACACCCTCCGTGACGTCCCGCACCATCAACACCACAGTCTCGACAACACAATAACGCTCCTGACGTAATTTTTACCTGTAGTAGGAATGTAATTTTCACCTGTAAACATAATTGGTGTAGAACGATGCATCAGTTTAGGAATTTGGTGTTGAAAAGCTCAGTGTGGTCAAGTAGTCGGGTGAGGAGACATCACACCTGGTCGGTTGATTGGTTAGTTGTGCTTGTGCTCTTCAGGGAGGCAATCGTTAACTGTCTTGGTCAGGTAATTGCTCGTAAGTCACCTCTCATCTGGGCTAGCGAGAGGGAAGTAATGCGTGTCTAGCCTTGACCTGTCTCCTGGTGTGTGACTCATCTGGAGACTTTAGAATTCGTCCTCCAGGTATCTCCTACTCCAATTATAACACCTGGAGACTACAACATTTCCCCCAGCCACCATTCAATAATTTACAACCACCTTCCAGCGTTTGACACCTCCCTGACACCATCAACTCTGACAACAACAAAAATAAAAAAACAATAAATAATAACAAGAACAATAAAAAACAACAACAATAAACAACAACAACAAAAAAACTGACATGAATCCCCCCCAAAAACATGACTTCTTTGCTACAGTAATGACCATAACTCTACATAAACCGACAAACTAGAGTAAAATTTTAGAAAATCATACACAAGGACATAATCATCTTAGTAATGTATGCTTCTACACAACCATGTATGATTACACAGACCATACAACAACCTTGTATGTATGTATGTATGTATGTATGTATGTATGTATGTATGTATGTATGTATGTATGTATGTATGTATGTATGTACAGGTATGTATGTATAGTATATTCTAGCACAAGATTTTTTTTACGAAACCTTTCTTGACATTTTTTTTTTCCTAGCTCGTACCCTGAGACACGTCTTTCAGCGCCTGTCATCCTGGGAAAAGAGCCTCGGGTCCTGGTGCCATGGAAGCCCGCCAAAATGACTAACTCCCACACCAACCCGTCACCCAAGGGGATACCAGCCTAACTTTTTTTCTCTCTCGTTTTTCCCTGTTAGAGTTGAGAGTTCTTGTAATAGTTGGGTTCAAAGGATCAGTCTGGGAACAAACTCTCCCGTGATGGTCCCGTGTGTAAATTGAGTCTCTCTCGTTGTGAAGTTATTGTATTAACGCGTGTAGTAAGGTATGGCTTATTGATACTACTTTTACTTACTAATATTACTACTACTTCTATTACTACTACTACTACTACTACTACTACTATTACTATGTTTCTTCAACTTCCCCTTATAGCCATACTTTATCCACATATTGTGTTACCTAAATAACCCAATACAAAAATAACGTCACAGCTATGGTGAAAGAAAATGTTCAAAAAGGTTCCTAAGTCAGATTATCAAAGGCCCATAAGATAACATTTCACCATATATGAAGACGTGAGAATTTATTTACCTCGTTCTCTTAAGGTAATAAACACAGGTGAGTTTTCAAGGATAACTAAGATGAGAATTTCACCTCACCTGGGGATGTGAGGAGAATCTATCTACCTGGTTCTCCCTGGCGCACCTTAAGCTACGACACCAAAATTAAATTTTCCTTTACCTGATCGGAATGGGACGCGGCCTTCATTCTCAGGTGATCTGATTAGGAATTTAACGCCCTTCGGTCTCTCTCTCTCTCTCTCTCTCTCTCTCTCTCTCTCTCTTTCACACACACACACAATCATGTTTTCTTAAGCCCCCCTTCCCTTTCCTCTCATCCCTCATAGAAAACGAGGCTTATAGATTCACAACATATATATGGCGATCAATCAGTGATAATTTTGTGTTTTTGTTTCCCGATCGATAACTTCCCGTTGACTGAATGGATTGACTTGAAACTTAGTGAGGGAACGTGTCAGGGAATTTTATTGCTTGTGATTGATGTACGTGTTGCTGACCCGAATAGTTTTTTGAGTTAGAGAGGTGTATATGTGTGTGTGTGTGTGTGTGTGTGTGTGTGTGTGTGTGTGTGTGTGTGTGTGTGTGTGTGTGTGTGTGTGTGTGTGTGTGTGTGTGTGTGTGTGTGTGTGTGGGGTTGGTTAGAGGTTAGACTTCCTTCATTGTATCATCATGCTTTTGAGACTGGGAAGGAGAGAGAGAGAGAGAGAGAGAGAGAGAGAGAGAGAGAGAGAGAGAGAGAGAGAGAGAGAGAGAGAGAGAGAGAGAGAGAGAGATACTTCCAAAATTTGTGATAATATATGTGAGATTTATGATACTCTCTCTCTCTCTCTCTCTCTCTCTTAAGTGACCTAAGGGAATGAATGGATTTGGTCGGATTAAGTGTTCACATGGGATCACTTTGCGAAACGTAAAGGGGGGATGAAGAGGGGTGAAGAGGGGTGAAGAGGGGTGAAGAGGGATGAAGAGGGGTGAAGAGGGGTGAAGAGGGGTGAAGAGGGATGGGCGGAAAGGCTAAGGGGTGATAGGAGGCCAATGTGAGTTTGGTTTGTCCATCCTAGAGGAAAAGAAAAATATCACTACATACGCCCTATTTTTTTTATTATTATTGTGCTTCTGTAAAATTTTCTCATACTGTTTATCTCTCTCTATCACTCAATCTCTCAGATATATACACAAACAAACCAAACAAACACAAACAAACATATAAACACGCACACACACACAAACGCACAGGAGAGACATGAATACATAAAAAATTACATAGACTAGAGAGGAATTTTACTATAGGGTGGTGACAAATGCGATAAACTCTACGGACATCACCACCCGCATTTCACTTACTAAGGCACTCGTGACATTTTTTACCTCTGTGCGGTAACAACCTACTCGACTCAGGGAATGACCCAAACGTCAACAAAGCCTCATACTGTTACACGGTTTATGTGTCTGTCAACCTTAACACTCAATGACATCATCAACGTGTGTGTTCAGGTGTGTATGTGTTTATGTGTGTGTGTGTACATGTATATATGTATGTATGTATGTATGTATGTATGTATGTATATATGTATGTATGTATGTATGTATGTATGTATATATGTATGTATGTATGTATGTATGTATGTATGTATGTATGTATGTATGTATGTATGTATGTATGTATATATGTATGTATGTATGTATGTATGTATGTATGTATGTATGTATGTATGTATGTATAAGCATATAAGAGAGAGGAATAAGGAAATAGGAGAGAGAGAGACAGAGAGATAACGTCAGCACACTGTTAAGTAATCACTTTCCCACACAAACCATATTACGACAATCAGTTTACACTTCCACCTTCGGTATTAGTCTGGATTTTCACTCCTCTGATACCTTTACCGTGTCTTGAGGTCTCTCAGAATCTCTCAATGTGTCTTATCGTCTCTCGTGGTCTTTCAGTATCTTTCATCGTCTCTCATGGTACATCTGAGTCTCTTGGAGTCTCTCACTGTCTCTCAGATTCTCTCGTTGTTCTCATAGAGTATCTAACGTTATCTCAAATATCGCTCAGTAATTTCTGTTCTCTATTTAATGTCTCGTTTTGTCTCAGTGTATGTTTGAAGGGTCTCTCGATCTCTTAGCATCTCTCCTGGCTTCTCAAAATGTCTCTTGTCCTAACCACGTCTCTCCTGTCCTCTAAGTATTTATAGTTATCTCAAAGTCTCTCAATTTCTTATAATCTTTCTCTCTATCTCTCTCTTTCTCTCTGCTATGAGTTCTCTGTCTCTCAAATTTATCTCTCGTGTGATCAATCTCGCTATCTCTCTGTGCTGATAAATATCTTTCTATTCGCTGAGAGATAAGAGAAGTAAAGAAATAGACAGACAGACAATCGGTTCATAAATTAACTTCCCTCTTCCTCTTCCTTATTCACATTCCCTCCTCTCCGCTGTGTTAGAGGAAGGAGGGAGGGAAGGGGGAGGGAAGGAGTGAGGAAGGAACGGATGAGAGGGAGGGAGTGTATTAACCACCACATGCAGCCCTTCCTTCCTCCCTCTCTGTCGTAATAAAGACGTGAGGCGGTAGGGACTGTAGGAGGGAGAAAGGGTTGAGGTTAAGGGAGAGAGAGAGAGAGAGAGAGAGAGAGAGAGAGAGAGAGAGAGAGAGAGACACTGCATTAACCACATCACCACCACCACCACCACAACAAAGGGACTACCACTACAGACACTAGAACCTAACATAAGATCAGTCGGCCCTTCTTGTATTATCCAGCATTACTCCTGTGTGTATCTCATGTTATCTTCCTCACGCCTCCACGGGTTCTACAGTCACAGAGACCCATTACTTCCTCCCCCCCACCCCCCCTCCCATCCCTACTACCCGCTCCTAGTCCCTCTCTTTCCTTCCATCCCTTACCTCCCATCCCTACTATTCCCTCCAATCCCCTCTTCCTTCTTATTCTTCTCCTCCTTTTCCTCTCCCACTTCTCTCCATCACTTTCCTTCCTCTTCTCCACTCTCTACCCCTCCTCCCCCTTTTTCCCGTACCCTCCTTCCTCCTCCTCCTCCTCCTCCTATCCCCCCAGTCTTCCTCCTCCTCCCCGTTGGGTCATTTTGCGGCACCACTGTCCTCTCTCTAATGGTTCACTGAGATGTGTTTATTATGGCGGCGTAAGCTTAGAGGTCCCCCCTACGTTATGCTGTCAGGAATCATTCGGCCACGAGCTAGAGAAAGGGAGGGAGAGATGGAAGGAAAGGGAGAGAGGAAAGAAGGAAAGGGAGGAAGGGAAAAGGGAAGGGAATAAGGGAAGGGGAGGAAGAATGGAGGGGGAAAAGGAGAGGGGGGAAAAGAGAGGGAGAGAAGGATAAGGAGAGAGGGAGGAAGGGAGGGAGAAGGATGAATCACTATTTGAGTAGGTAAGATGTTAAGAAGAAAGAGGAAGGAAGGAGACGGAAAAGGAGGGAGGAACGGGAGGTAGGAATGAAGAGGAGGTAGGGGAAAAATGGAGGAGGGAGAGAAAGGTAGGGGACAAGGGAGGGGGAAGAGGGGGCAAGGAAGGAAGGAGGAAGGCAGGAAGGAAGAGGAGGGAGAGGAGGGAGAGGAGGGAGGGTTGGAGGATTCACCATCTAAGTGGACAAGATGTTTACTGTTATCACTGCCAGCTTGTGTCGTTGACGTCTGTAAGCGACCATTAGGGACCATTAGGACCACCTGCGTCCAGTCCTTGCCGTCTACGGACCACAGCCAACCACGGACAAAACCACCACGGACTACCAAGGACGTCAGGAAAGTGCCCGGAAAAATTGGATACGAATTTTTTATATTTTTTTTTAACTGTTATCGCTAATCTAACTTTTGTTGTGAACATATCCGGTGGACATAAACGACTTCCACCGACTATTAGACGCACCCGTGTTGCTGGTCCTTGTATACGGACCACCAGCCACGGACCATCATCCAAGGACACCCCCCTCCCAAAACAAGTAGGAATAACGGACGGTGTTCTTTATAGTTATCGTTATTGGTACTAAATTGTGTCGTGGTCATTTTTAGTGATAGGAGGATATGGGTTTATTCTGTGGTGTATACGGACCATCACGGACCACTACGGACGACCAAGAACCATCACGGATCTTCATGGACCATCACGAACCATCACGGATGCCTAAACATACTCTCCCCCACGGACCAACACGGACCACCCAAAAATTCCCCTCCACAGACCATCACGGACGGAACCCCCCAAAGATCCCCCCCTCACGGACCCCAAAAGACCTCCTCGCGGACCCCCACGGACAATCACGGACCATCTCAGTATCCCAAGAGAGCAATAAAAGTAAGACAACAACATTTTCACACAACTTGTACCTTCCATCGTTGTGGCGGCCATTAACGACCATTAGAGGCTTCCGTGGCTGGTCCTTGTTCATGGAACGCCATTATGGACCATCAGGAACCACTGTAGACCCGCTTGTGGACCATCACGGACAGGTCACGGAGGCTCAGGGGCTACTAAGGACCATTATGGAATTTCATATACATTATCAAGGACCATAACGGACCATTATGCATTAACAAGGACGACCACGGACCCTTATATAGTATCAGAGACTGCTACGGATTCTCATGGACTAATCAAGGACTTTACCAAAAGCCTCCATAAACCATCAAGGACCACCACGGACCACTACGGATCCAAGGAGACCCCTAAAGAAATATAGACAGTGATTTCTAGTGTTATAGGATCCTGGACATGTCTATCGGCTATAAGCGTCTGTTTGAAGCACCTGAGTCCGGCGGTCCTTGTAATATACGGACAGAGCCCCTGGGACCACCACGGACTAATACGGAGACTGAGGGACCACAAAGGAAAACCACGGGATTACCACGAACCACCGAGGAATCCCAGGAACCACCACGGACCACCAATGAATCCCAGGAACCACCACGGACCACGAACGAATCCCAAGGGCCATCACGGACCACCAACGAATCCCAAGGGCCACCACGGACCACGAACGAATCCCAAGGGCCATCACGGACCACCAACGAATCCCAAGAGCCATCACTGACCACCACGGACAATCACGGACCATGCAATATAAGACACTATAATATAAAATAAGATTATATAAGACTCTCAACTAACTTGTTTCGAAATGACCAACATTACCCAACAGTTACGAGTATGTTGCAAGGAAAGAAAAACACACACTCGCAACACAAATGTAGTTTCAAGGTGTTTCTGGCCGTGTAGATACATTTTTTGTTCATCTTGTAGCGTTATTACCACACCAGCTGTCTCGTGTACGCTTAGCTTGGGAGAGATAGTGTGTTTATATATGTGTGTGTGTGTGTGTGTGTGTGTGTGTGTGTTAGAGTGGAGGGTGGCCAGACAGGTGTGGTGTTGCACTGTATCGTAGTGTTCAGCAGGTAGTGCGTTACTTCACCAGCTTGGGCAGGATGCTGGTCCACCCAAGTGTTATTCCACTAATGACTACAGCATATGCAACAGTGTACACATTTACTTCTGAGTGTACAGGTGTTGGTGTACAGGTGCTGGTGTACAGGTGCTGGTGTACAAGGAGAGAGCCCAGTCATCCACCCCTCCGGGAATCGAACCCTGGACCTCACAGCTGTTCTCTCTACAACAGTAATAATTTTACTTTATTACTTAACTTTAATACATTTTGTTTGTTTGTTGATAAAGATATTATTAAATATTATCAGAGTTTCCCAGTGAATATAACCGGAATACTGGAGGTGAGCCGTTGTGGTGGCTGACGGCGGCGAGTGCACCCATCCTTTACGACAGTTGTTGAGATATATATATATATATATATATATATATATATATATATATATATATATATATATATATATATATATATATATATATATATATATATATAGAGTGTCAATTTATTGACGACTGTGTAAGTATTAATTAAAAATATCACTACTCGATTCGCCCGGAAATATTCAATGCAATATAAAACTTTACAATAATTGTAAAAATACGTTGAAGCTGAAGCAATATGAGAAATAATTACTGAATAGATTATCATGAAAAATATTAAAAAAATTGCGTGTAATATAAAAATACATTTTATAATGAAAATTCATTTTATTATTGCATATAATTTGATGTTATTTTTTTTAAAACACTTCGTCAAAAATAATACCTTAACATTAATACAAAAATTGGCATGAAATAGACCTAAATCTTTGGTAGCGCATCGTTGAAATATATGTTTTAACGCTTTGATATGCGAGCGAGTCCTCCCCCACCCCTTTCATGCATAAACATATTCCATCAAATATCTCGGAGCACACATGACTCTACTCGGGTCAAAATAACAACACATAAACCATAACTAACTAACAATAACCTCACCAAAGCCATTACTAAATCTAATCACTTCCAAGAAAATAACAATGGAAGAACCAGTAATACGTCAACAAATAAACTTAAAAAAATACGAGAGAAACAAAAATGTTTAGGAAAAAATCGTAGAGACAAAATGGGATTCACCACACTGGGAGTATTGCCACATCCCATGAATTTTTGAATTTTCTTTTTTGTTCGGGTTTTTACATTTTTTTTTTTTGGTACTTGTCTACTGCAAATGGGGTCACCTGAGAGAGGGATAAACGGGTGAAGGGGGTAGTGTAAAGAGGGCAGAGTGAGAGAGAGAGATAGAGGTGAGAGAGAGAGAGTGAAAGATAAGGGAAAGGAAGGTAAGAATGAGTGAGACAGAAAAAAAAAAAAAGAAGAGACAATAGCTAATGTTGCCTCCTCACATTTCTCTCTCTCTCTCTCTCTCTCTCTCTCTCTCTCTCTCTCTCTCTCTCTCTCTCTCTCTCTCTCTCTCACAGTCCCTCTCTCTCTCTACTCGGTTATAAATGGATGTATGGATATGACATGCAAATACCCTGTATAATTAATGGCAAAAGTGAGAGAGTGTGTGGTCAGTGCGTGTGTTAATGAGGGGAGAGAAAATAGTGCTGGTGTTTTTTATCTTTTGCATAGTTCCTGTACTTTTTTTATATTTCAGGTCATCATCAGGTCATCATCAGGTCATCAACAGGTCATCAACAGGTAAAAAAGTCATATAGGTATAGAGATCATTAACAGGTAAATTGGTTATCATTAGGTTATCTGGTCTTCAGGTATCTGTCTTTACCCATATTTTTACACACACTCTCTCTCTCTCTCTCTCTCTCTCTCTCTCTCTCTCTACCTTACTCCTCCTCCCACCTTCGACTGATTACTGAAACAATTTTATAATTAAGTAGAGTTTATCTTTAAGTACGAGCCTGTAAATCAGTGGTGGGGGGAATTCTACCACTGCCCAGCATTATATGAGAGAGAGAGAGAGAGAGAGAGAGAGAGAGAGAGAGAGAGAGAGAGAGAGAGAGATTGGTGTTGTGCTTATGGGCGTGTATGTGTGCTGGGGTTAGTGGTATTCGTGGTAGTAGTGGTAATTGTGGTGATTGTGCTGGTAGTGAGGGTAGTGGTGGTGGTTAGTGATGGTAGTGGTGTGGTGGTTAGTGATGGTAGTGGTGTGGTGGTTAGTGATGGTAGTGGTGTGGTGGTTTTCCAAGGTTGTAATAGTCGTTGCTTTTGTAGTAGTAGAAGTAGTAGTAGAAGTAGTTGTAGTGGTCGAAATAGTAGTAGTAGTAGTAGTAGTACATAAGAATGACAGTAATAGTTTCGATGATTGTGATTTATAAGAGAAAAAGAGAAGAGGTTAGCAAAAGATAAACAAACAAATAAACAAACAAACAAAGTAAACAACTCTACAACTGACACACAGGTAAACAAAACACCGCATTACAAAAAACTCTCCATCAATAAATATATAGAGAGGAAAAAAATTGCCTCCACTTAATTTACATATTGGAATAAATTAACCATTAACCATTAATCTATTACACGGATACACTGGTTAAAGTAAACAAACACCATGATCAATGTTAAGAGTTAAATGGTCAAAATCCTCATACAGGTAGACCATGACAGGTTAATTAAGGATGTGATGGTGAAGAAAAAAAGAGGAAAGAATTTGGGTAATTACATGAGGTAAAAATAATTTGTGTTGGAATCTTAGTTCAAGGATGGACACACACACACACACACACTCACACACACGCACACACACACACACACACACACTCACACACACACACACACACACACACACACACAAACACACACACACACACACACACACACACACACACACACACACACACACCTTGGGAGCACCCTGTACTCTCTTCATCAAACTTTCATCTAGGCATCAATTACCTGTTAACGATCCAACCTTTATTACATTACCTAGTGACGTTAATAGGGAATCATCCAGGTGTGATAATAACCTTGTTCCACTTTGGAGTAATTGATTATTACTCTCTAATACTATATCAAGTATAACCGATATATAATACTCTCATATATTAAATATAACGCATATAATTATCACTGTCAATAGTGATTATCGATTAACTAGAGGAAAGTTATTAGCCTTAGCAATGTCAGATTTAATAGAGTATAATGTAGCCATTATAGTACCATTATAAGATCATTATAGGACTATTATAGGATCATTATAGGACTATTATAGGACTATTATAGGACTATTATAGGACCATTATAGGACCATTATAGGACCATTATAGGACCATTATAGGACCATTATAGGACCATTATAGGACCATTATAGGACCATTATAGGACCATTATAGGATCATTATAGGACTATTATATATAAGTTGTTTTGTGTAGAGTAATTCGTTATAACATATAGTACAAGCTACAATACCCAACACCTGTAGTAACAATTACCCCCGACACGTTGATTATATTATACAGCATACACCACCTAGTTATACTTCAGCTGGGTATATCACCTAATGAACCAACTGACTATAGTATATAACATACCTAGTTAGCTATATTATATAATGAACCCGTCGGCTAAAGTATATATTGAACCACTTGGCTATACTATATAACGAACTATCTGGCTATATATTATGAATCATGTGGCTATATCACCTAATGATTCAGCTGGCTATAATATATAATGACCCAGCTGGTTATATCACCTAATGACTCAGCTGGCTATAATATATAATGACCCAGCTGGCTATAATATATAATTACCCAGCTGGCTATAATATATAATGACCCAGCCGGCTATAATATATAATGACCCAGCTGGCTATAATATATAATGACCCAGCTGGCTATAATATATAATGACCCAGCTGGCTATAATATATAATGACCCAGCTGGCTATAATATATAATGACCCAGCTGGCTATATTAATCACATTTATGACCCACAAATATTGGCAACTGTGCAGGGAATTTGGGCCTCGACTACATCAATATATTCCACTTATATATCCTATAATAGCCACGCCGGTTGTTTCATTATACTCTCATATATCAAACATACCCAACCAATATATCCATCATCAATACATGTCAACAGTATATAAACAATTATACATAATATACAACCATTATTCTCCATACAACACCTTTCATAAGACTAGTTAATTAAACCTCAATATATCAAGCAAAACGAGTGATATAATTTATCATGGAGTGTGAATCTATTAAGGTAGAATGGCTGGGAGCTGAACTATAATCTGGAGGGTTTGTCTCTATAATCCTGAAGGTTCGGTCTTTATAATCCGGAAGGTCAAGCCTCAATAATCCAGAAAGTTCAATTGATGGAATGTCTCCCTCTCTATAATCCGGAAAGTCCAGCCTCTATAATCCGGAAAGTTCAATTGGTGGAAGGTCTCCCTCTCTATAATCCGGAAGGTCCAGCCTCTATAATCCGGAAAGTTCAATTGGTGGAAGGTCTCCCTCTCTATAATCCGGAAAGTCCAGCCTCTATAATCCGGAAAGTTCAATTGGTGGAAGGTCTCCCTCTCTATAATCCGGAAGGTCCAGCCTCAATAATCCGGAAAGTTCAATTGGTGGAAGGTCTCCCTCTCTATAATCCGGAAGGTCCAGCCTCTATAATCCGGAAAGTTCAATTGGTGGAAGGTCTCCCTCTCTATAATCCGGAAGGTCCAGCCTCTATAATCCGGAAGGTTGTGCGTCTCTAATAACTCATTTTTTCAGATACACAGCCCAGTCCGTTTATCGAACAGCCCGGCCATTAACAAGTCATATATCAAACACAAATGGCTCCCTCCGGCTCTGTCATCGATAAATCACTGAACAAGCACACGACTCCGGCTCCGTTATTGGTGCGTTATTTGACACGTCAATTGCCCCTATCTAATTGACTGGATTATTATTATTATTACATTGATGGTTTATAACGAAATATGTAAGGAGGTTCGTTGATTTCTTGTGCCTTATATAGAGGGATACATTCTTGCATATATAATGTACATACACACATACATACATACATACATACATACATACATACATACATACATACTTATATAGAAACATACATATATACAGTGCATACATTTATTTTTGGTGTCTCCCTCTCCCTGGGTCTCTCCCTCTCCCTGGGTCTCTCCCTCTCCCTCTTGTGCTCTCCCTCTCTCTAGGTCCCTCCTCCCCTCCCAAGGTCAGAACCAACTCGTATGTCGGGCACAAATTCAGAACCTTGATTTAAGTCCCTTTCATACAAGGATTTCTCGAGTGCACGACCCGGAACAATCAAGTTGTCGTGTTTGTCCTGTCTGTTACTGTCTCTCCCTGTCTCTCTCTCTCTCTCCCCTATCTCTTAAGAGCTCTACACACCGACTTACTCATCTCCCTGTCTCTCACTGTATCTCCCTGTCTCTTTCTGTCTCTCACTATCTCTCAAGAGCTCTTACACACCAACGTACTGGATTCTCAAATGTTTATACGTCAATTTTTTCCCATAAGTGAAAATATAAATAAGTGGATTCACAAAAGTTCGCAATTTGGTTGTTTTGTCTTAAGTGGATATGTGTAATGGTTAGCATACTCGCCTGACAACTTAGTGACCCAGGGTTCTATTCCCAAACAGGGTGATATTATGGGCTAGTTTCTTTACGTCATTTACCTCTGTCTAGTTAGCCGTAAATTAAGGATCTGGGAGTTAATGAGTTGGTACAGTTATATCGTATTTTGGGATAACGGTTAGCCAGTGCAGTTTGAGTGTTGTCCGGTCTTCTTGGGTTTCTATCTTGACACTGATTCATACAGCTCGTAAATTCAGGGTCTAGTTGTAGTGTGGGCGACGACAGCTTCACGCCTAGGTGACCCTTACAAACGGCCAGTCTCGAACATACCGAAACAACTATTTACTGTATGTTATATTAAATTTACTATATTCATACACAATTCTACATATATAATCCTAGGGAATATGGTACAATTATATACTACTCTATAATATAATACAAATATAGCAAAGTGCATATATATATAGATATATGTTTTGCTCTATCGTGAATTATATTATTAGTTCATGTTTTTCAAAAGTGGATTTTTTCCGAACCCCCCCAAAAAAGGTATGTATGTTGATTCAACTTAATTATGTGTCAGTCATAACCTCACTGGTATGACAATATATGAAGAGATAAGAGAGAGATAGAGAGAGAGAGAGAGAGAGAGAGAGAGAGAGAGAGAGAGAGAGAGAGAGAGAGAGAGAGAGAGAGAGAGAGAGAGAGAGAGAGAGAGAGAGAGCGAGAGAGAGAGAGAGAGAGAGAGAGAGAGAGAGAGAGGAGGAGAGAGAGAGACAGACAGAGAGAGGAGAGAGAGAGAGAGAGAGAGAGAGAGAGAGGAGGAGAGAGAGAGAGAGAGAGAGAGAGAAATAGTATTTGTTGTCACAGAATACATTAGTCCGGTGCGAACACGTTTCGACCTAAAAATAGAATTTCTTTTGAATGGGCGGACAAAACGAGGTTATATATATTAATGATTATATTTAGGTAACTCTCTCTCTCTCTCTCTCTCTCTCTCTCTCTCTCTCTCTCTCTTTCTTTATCTATCTATATGAGTCTTTGTCTATCTGTGTATCTGTCTGTCTCCCTCACACAAAAATATTTACAACACATTTCATTTTACAGTAATTCGCTCTAAACAATACAATAAAATACTAAAACTAAACTGTGTCGTGTTAAGGATAGTTAACTTATGAGTTAATTAGCTCTGAGGCCGAAATAGATGATTGTGTTCTGATCTAAGCTGAGTTGAATTGACGAAACTTGACCTGACTTGGCCTAATATGACCTGACTTGACCTAACTTAACCTAATATGACCTGACGTAGCCTGACCATGATAAATCTTATGTGTATATTTAGGTATGTATGTATGTATGTATGTATGTATGTATGTATGTATGTATGTATGTATGTATGTATGTATGTATGTATGTAAGTATGTGAAAGTCATGATAAAGTCGCTAAGTTATAGATTTCATTATTTTTCAAAGGGTAAACAAAATTGGATTACGACCTGTGATAAAAAAAAGTACATCGCTAACCCAGGGAATAAATAAAAAAAAATATATACTTTTTGTGTGTAGTTTGATACGAACATCATAGAGGGTGACTAATTAAAACATATTTTCTGTTACAGGTTTATATATTTTTTTTTTAATTAACCTGTCTCTCTGTCTCCCTGTCTGTCTATAGTTTTGTATCTAAAATGAGTCTGGCTGTCTTAAAAATATTTCTTTCTGTCTAAAATTTGTCTTTGTGAAAAATCCGTCTGTCTGTTTAAAATTTGTAGATCTGTCTGTCTAATATATGCCTATCTATGTCTAAAACCTGTTTATTTCTTTATCCTAAATCTCTGTCTAAATATATGTCTATCTATCAATCTAAAACCTCTTTATCTCTTTGTCAAACTTAATATATTAAATTATCTATGTAATTATGTACTTCATTTCTATCACATTCACAATTAATGTTAAGAATTTTAGGCAAACATTAACATATCTGTAATTAACACACACACACACACACACACACACACACACCTGTAACTAATTTATCATGCAACAATAACATAATTAAACATTCTCTAATATATTTTACCTCCATGTTTACACTTAAAAAACATTTCAAAAAATATTACGATGTTTATTTCATATTTTCACCCATAAAACGTGAAAAGTTTTAACTATGTTTAATACTTTCGGGTGTGAGGGAAATTATTATTACTTTCACTGGGTACGAAATAGTGTGATAATGAACTGTGTTTGTGTCTGTGTTTGTGTGTTTGTGTCTGTGTTTGTGTCTGTGTTTGTGTGTTTGTGTCTGTGTTTGTGTCTGTGTTTGTGTGTTTGTATCTGTGTTTGTGTCTGTGTTTGTGACTGTGTTTGTGTTTGTGTAATGTGTTGTGTTTATGTTGGCCATGACAGAACATAACAGGAAACAGAGACCTAAACAACAGGATAGACAAGCGTAAAGACAGGATAGAGAAATTTATAGACAGGACACAGATAATCAAGGTTAATGATACTAAATCTGACTGGTGGTTTCATCACTAGTGGGGTACAATGTAGGAATAAAGTAACAGGAAAGTTTTTAAGGAAAAAAATCAAGGGAAATGGTCAAGGGAAAAAGGTCAATGGAAAAGGTCATGGGAAAAAATCAAGGGAAAAAGTCATAGGACAAAAGTTACAGGAAAATTTTAAGGGAAAAAATCACCACATCTGTACTTACAACATGACGACTGTGGTGTAATGGTTAGCATGCTCGCCCAGCAAGCGAGTGGACCCGTGATCTATCCCCAGGCAGGGTGAAACTATGGGCAAGTTTCTTTACGCCAATTGCCTCTGTAATTGGGAACCTGGATGCTAATCGATTTGCGGATCGTGTATCGGGTTAATGGTTAGCCAGTGCAGCTGACGAGTTGTCCAGCCTTTTCGGACTATTCTTTCACACTGGGTCATGCAGCTCGTTAACTTATGGCGTGGTTGTTGTGTTCGTGACAGCTTCTACACCTTAAACACATTCACGTCTAGGAGGCCCTTGGGCCGACCATCCTCGTTACACAAGAGGCATCCATTGCTTACTTACACCATACCTGTACCTCCACCATACCTGCACCTACACCACACCTTTACTTATACCACACTTACACCCACACTACACTTACACCCACACCACACCTGTACCACACACCTGTAATTATAACTCAGAACGAAATCGTGGTAATATTTTTTTTTCAATAGCATTCAACAGCAAGGTTCTTCCAGCCCATTAGTTGTGTGAATGCCAGAACCCGTGAAGGATTTTCTTAAAAATTTTTGACCCAGCGTCTCCGGCTACCTGGTGACCTGCCTTACCTCAGGTCAGTAAGGTCACGGTGGCAGGTAAAAAAATAAGGGGGGAAGGGGAGGCGATTTGGCGGTCATATTTACTTCTAGAAATTTACATACACGGTAATTGGTATTCGTGTTGGTTGGTGTTTAGAGATGTATCGTGTGTTCGAGTTAATGTAAATGTATAGTTGTGTTGATTTTTTTGTTTCCTGTGTCTGTATCTGTGTCTGTATCTGTGTCTGTATGTGTCTGTATGTGTCTGTATCTGTCTGTATCTGTGTCTGTATCTGTCTGTATCTGTCTGTATCTGTGTCTGTATCTGTCTGTATCTGTGTCTGTATCTGTGTCTGTATCTGTCTGTATCTGTGTCTGTATCTGTCTGTATCTGTGTCTGTATCTGTGTCTGTATCTGTCTGTATCTGTGTCTGTATCTGTGTCTGTATCTGTCTGTATCTGTGTCTGTATCTGTGTCTGTATCTGTCTGTATCTGTGTCTGTCTGTATCTGTGTCTGTATCTGTCTGTATCTGTGTCTGTATCTGTCTGTAGCTGTGTCTGTACTTACTCCTGGATCCATACCTGTCAATATTCTTTTTAAACTGACAGACAAAAATGACCACACACACACAAAAAAAAAACATTTATAAAAACAAGGCAGGAATTTTTTTAAAAGCTCAGGTTCACTAAAGTCGAAAATCAATGACTTAATGGGAGAATTCCAGACCTTTTAGCCAGGTAGAATTTATGTATAATAGTTAACCCCGTTATTTACCCTCATTTTCTTTAAATAATCTCAATTTGGCATCCTAAAAAAAAAGCGAGTAGTGGTGTTCGCATTTTTGTTTTTTTTGTTTGTTTATTTTGTGTGGGGTTCTTATCTCTCATTCTATCTTTTCTTCCTGTCTGCTGTATATTCTCCCGTTTCTTTTGTTCGTTTAGGTCTGCTTGGTCAGACATGTATATCTCTAACACAGCTGAATTGCTCTTATTAAATCTCTCTCTCTCTCTCTTTCTTTTTTGTTTAACTGCTGTCTGTCTGTCTGTCTGATCCTGCCTCATTTCATTTCCCCAAAGTATTGATATCACACACACACACTTACACACACACACACACACACACTTACACACACACACACACACACACACACACACACACACACACACACACACACACACACACACACACACACACACACACACACACACACACACACACACACACACACACACACATCAATGTACACGTACATAATACAGCCAATCATCACAACACCTTACTGTTAACATTGTCTTGTATACATCAACCTTGTATAATGTATCAATTCTTTACTCAATATTTTTTTTTTTACTGTATTTTTTTCAACATTTTTCCGAACTAATTCCCTTTATTTCTTTTCGTAATATTAATAAATCACCTTTTAATCAAGATAATTACAGAGAGAATACCTTGAAACGTAATTATTTTTGTGGGGGAGGGAGAAGGGGAAGGGGAAAGGGGGGAAGGGGAAGGGGAAGGGGGAAGGGGCTACGTTGTTGTTACCTTATATGCGTGAGAGTCATTACGTGTGTCTAATGTTATGTAATGATATGCAAGGTTGGGGTGTGGGGTTGGTGGTGGTGGTGGGGTGGGAAGGTGGAGGGGTGGAGGGGGTGGAGTGGGGTGGGGTAGTGAGGTGAGAGGGGGGTGAGGGGGTGGGGTGGGTTGTAGAAGGTATATATGTGTATATATTATGTGTATGACGGTTTGATTGAAATAACGTAATCACGGGGAAGCCATAACGCTCCCATAACAGTAAATGACGTGTAAGGTTACGAATTTACAGTACATAACAGTGATTGACGTATTATAAACTCTCAATAATATCACGTTAATGTTAGTATGATATTAACACTGAAGACATTAACATGATTTGATATTGAATAACATGATAGGGTATTTTCTAATCGTTATAAACATTTGATAACACAACACAACACAACACAACACAACACAACACAACACAAGTATTTATATAACACATCAGATTGAATTTATAACATTTTTTTTTTCCATATTAAGATTGAAGAGACAGTGTGGGAGACAGAATGAAGGCAGGAGACAAAATTGAGACGAATAGGCCAGTTGGCAACCTTCTCTCCCAGGGGAAATTATACTCGATAGACTACCAGTATACTGTGGGGGTATAATGCTGTGATATACTGAGGAGAAGAAGGTGGAGTTGTTTGAGTATGATGTGGTATGTTCTATAGACGTTGGGTATGTTGGGTTTGGGGTATGATGGAATATATACACACACATTACACATACACACATTAACACACACACACACACACACATTAACACACACACATACACACATTTACACACACACACAAACACATTAACACACACACACACACACATTAACACACACACACACACACATTAACACACACACATACACACATTAACACACATACACACATTAACACACATACACACAGCACAGGGCAGCCCCATACTAACATTGTTTACACTGAACCAAACAAAGCTCCCTGGATTGTCTGCTCCTGTTCACAACGTTAGAAAAACAACGCTGGCAACTCTCCACAAATCCTAAATAATCCCTACCTCCTCTCGTGGGATTTGCAAGCCCAAAATGCTTACCTTGCTGATTATAAAATCCAGGACGTTTGAGTAATTGGATTTTATTGTAAACTTTGGTCAGTGAGAGGACTTTTGTGTTTGTTGTTTGTGTGTGCCACAAAAATCATATTGTTTGTGTTTCATTTTATTATGACTATTTGTATATTGTGTTTTTTCGTTGAGTTTGAAATGTAAAAGAAAAGTGTATTTTATATATTTTTTTCGATATATGTGTTTGTGTGTGTGTGTGTGTGTGTGTGTGTGTGTGTAAGGAGATTTTATTATGGATTCTGTGACCCGTTAATAGTAACGGCTTATCAGTTGGCGTAAGGATATAATCTTCCCTCAGTAGTTTACATGCTCTCTAACCTAACCTAACCTAACCTAACCTCACTGAACAAAACCCGATTGAACAAAAAACACTGTATAAAATTCCACTAGCTAAACTCCTTACACTCCCGACCAATGGCAATCCACATGCTCAACATCTTGACCAATTAGCGCGAAGATGGCTCAAAGTCTCACCCAATGAAGAACCAAATCCTCTTTCGGTCTTCAGCCAATCAGTATAACGCCTTTACCCTTTCAGCCAATTGGAATATAACGTCCCTCACATTCTCATACTCTCGATCAATCAAGACATCACCATCACACTCTCGACCAATCAAAACATCACCATCACCCTCTCGACCAATCAAGACATCACCATCACACTCTCGACCAATCAAAACATCACCATCACCCTCTCGACCAATCAAACACATCACCATCACACTCTCGACCAATCAAACACATCACTTTCATCCTCTCGACCAATCAAACACATCACCATCACACTCTCGACCAATCAAACACATCACCTTCATCCTCTCGAGCAATGAAAACATCACCTTCCACACACCTGCCAACCCGTCCAATTAACTTTTACCTTTCATAATATAAATCAAAATTCTTTCAACATTATCAAACTCATTGTAGAAGAGCAAAGGGCAGCATCTACCTCATGTTACGCCCGTGTAAATAACTTAATAGAATGTTACCTAAAATTACATTGAATATGACAGGCCGCTGCAATTCCAAAGTTGTTTTAATTGCGCAGCCGAATGAAATGGCGAGTCGTAATAATATTTGTAAATGTGTAATTATCCCTCAGTAGCCTTTTGCAAATGTTTGTTATGTAATGATTTTTCTTTATTTTGTATTATTATTATTTATTCTGAATCAATGTGGGTGTAGTGTGTGACTGTTCTGTTAATAATAGTTACTGCTACTACTACTACTCATAATAATAATAATAATAATAATAATAATAATAATAATAATAATAATAATAATAATAATAATAATAATAATAATAATAAGAAGAAGAAGAAGAAGAAAATAATGATAATAATAATAATAATAATAATAATAATAATAATTATAATAATAATAATAATAATAATAATAATAATAATAATAATAATAATAATAATAATAATAATAATAATAATAATAATAATAATAACAACAACAAGGCCTCTCTCCACCACGAAGCCTCGCTGTATTATCACAAATTCATTCCAGTTTGGCGTAATGCATAACCCTTGTTTCTCAGTGAGGCCCTGACTATATACAGATGTACAGTGGTGTAGTGGTGGTAGTGGTGGTAGTGGTGTAGTGGTGTAGTGGTGCAGTGGTGGTAGTGGTGGTAGTGGTGTAGTGGTGGTAGTGGTGGTAGTGGTGTAGTGGTGTAGTGGTGCAGTGGTGGTAGTGGTGGTAGTGGTGGTAGTGGTGGTAGTAGTGGGTAGTGTAGTAGCAGTGGTAGTGGTGGTAGTGGGTGTAGTGTGTAGTGGTGCAGTGGTGGCAGTGGTGGTAGTGGTGTAGTGTAGTGGTGGTAGTTCTACAGGTGGTGCAGTGGTATAGTGGTGGTAGTGGTGTAGTGGTGGTAGTGGTGGTAGTGGTGGGTGGGTGTAATGGTACAGGGTGGTGTAGTGGCAGTGGTGGGAGTGGGGTAGTGGTGTAGTGGTGCAGGGTAGTGGTGCAGTGGTGGTGGTAGTGGTGTAGTGGGTGCAGTGGTGGTATGTGTGTAGTGGTGCAGTGGTGGTGTGGTGTGTGGTGGTGTGTGGTATAGTGGTGTGTAGTGGGTAGTGGTGTGGTGTGGCAGTGGTGTGGTGTAGTGGTGTGTGGTGGTAGTGGTGTGGTGCAGGTGGTGTGGTGGTAGTGTGTAGTGGTGTAGTGGTGTAGTGGTGTAGTGGTGGGTAGTGGTGTAGTGGTGTAGTGGTGTAGTGGTGGTAGTGGTGTAGTGGTGGTAGTGGTGTAGTGGTGGTAGTGGTGCAGTGGGTAGTGGTGGTAGTGGTGTGTGGTGTGGGTAGTGGTGGGTAGTGGTGGAGTGGTAGTGTGGTAGTGGTGTAGTGGTGTAGTGGTGTAGTGGAACAGCAGGGTAGTGGTGTAGATGTGGAGCCTGAAATAGTAATTAGAGTATATAGGTAAATAAATAGAAGAGAGAGAGAGAGAAGCAAGAAAATACAATAAAAGACAAATAGAAGAAATGAAAGCTAGAGACAAAGTGAGAGAGAAAGAATGTTATAGATACAGAAAAATAAAAATAAAAAAATAAAAAAAAATCTCTGAACAATATTACAAAAAAAATCCCTTTAAAATACAAGTAAAAAAAATCCCAGAACAATGGTACCAAATTTAGATAAATCCCCCAGGGTAGTATATTCTTTTAGGTCCAACAGGTAAATCCCAAGGCAGACGGGCTTGATTAGTACTGATTATTTCGACACCTGTGAAGGAACCAATTACAAGAGTTGAAATTGGATGCTCTGAAATGAGGTGATTTGCAGAGGGGTATTTTAAGATAGAGTGAGGTGAAAATTGCTAAATTGAGTGGTGGGAAAATTGGTTAATTGAGTTAGGTGAAAATGGGTAAATCGACTAATCTAAATTTTATTTCTAAATTGATAATATGAAATTGGCTTATTTTAATAGGGATATTTTAAAGTTAGGTGAGGTAAAAATTGGTAAAATTGCTATCCTAAAATTAGCTTATTTGAGGAGGATTAAACCCAGAAAAGATATATTTCAAAATCGAACACTAAACCTGGATAATCTGAAATTGGATCTTGTAAAAAAATGGCTTAATCCGAAATCAATTGCCATGAGATGAAATTGGATTATCAGCTAATTAAAAAAAAAGCTTCCCCTCGAAAACAGAGAAAAAGAAAACGGTAATCTGTAATGAACTAAAATTGGATTACCTGAAATTGGTATCTATGTTTTTTATTTGTATTTGAACATTTTTTCTCCAATTTTATCTTTATTAAATTGGTAAGTGTAATTAATTCAGATGTTACATATGTAGTGTAGTGAATTTTATATAAGTCGGTGTATTTCTTCTTTATTTTTTGGGGCGGGGGGGCGGGGGGGGGGGGCAGGGGGCGGGGGGGTGGGGGCAGGGGCTTTTGATGTAAATGTGGAAACTAATTTAATAACTTTTTTATATGAGTTATACAAATATATTTCTCTTCTTGTTCGTATCTCTTTCTTTCTTATTCTCTCTCTCTCTCTCACACACACACACACACACACACACACACACACACACGCACTTTCTTACTATCTTTCTCACTCTCTTACAATCTCTCTTTCACTCTCCCTCTCTTTCTCACTCTCTTATTGACTCTCTCTCATTCTCCCTCTCTCTCACTCCCCATCCCTCTGAACCCCTGTCTCACTCATCCTCCTCTCTCTCTCTCTCTCTCTCTCTCTCTCTCTCTCTCTCTCTCTCAATTTCTCTCTTACTCAACACCTACGAACCAATTCTTTCCAGATACGTCAACCCGAGCTTACAAAATTGAAAACAGAATCCGTTTGTGTTTGCGGCCTGAAGAACATAGAGGTATATTGCAAACTTCCTCACCCTCACCCCCTCCTCCTCTCTCCCCCCCTCCTCCCTCACCCCCTCCTCTCTCCCACCCTCACCCCTCCTCTCTCTCCCTCCCCCTAGTGATCAATCACAAGTCTCGTTTTCTGTGAGTATTTTTTTTCACCCCTTCCCCCTTTGCTGACAGTGTACAAAAGATGAATGAACAATCCCCTGCCGTGTCCTTTTCTGGTTGTCTATCGCTTTTAATATATTTTCATCCTTTTTCGTGTCAATTCTCTACAATATTGTCGATTTTTTTTAATGTATTTTTGTTGTTGTTTGTGTTGTTGTTGTTGTTTTGGTCTGTGTTTAGGTAAGGGTGGGTCTCCAAACCGGTGAATATTTTGTTTTGCCGTGCAGGAGTGGAGATGACTTCATGTGCTGTTTGTTTACATTATTATTGTTGAACGTGGTCAATTCAGTTGGACTGGGCTCCACTCCTCGCACCGCATTCATATCCTTGACAATCTCCAGGTATCTTGATAACACTAAACACGTGACAAAAATAAACAAATGAATTCAATATTGAAGAGATCAGTTTATTGCAAAAGAATATTGACTTATATACTAAAAAATATATATTTATATAAATGCAGAGGAGTTTACAATTACGTTACAGCAGATAGAAGACTCTTGTAGCTCGCCATTTCTGACTTGTTCGCTTACGTCAGCTCACAGTGGAATGTTAGTTTTTTACGGGACAAACACGAGGGGTTAGCACGGGGAGTTTTGTTCGCGATATTATTCTTCCCTGACTAGATGTGTGAGTGATATTTTGATTAAGTTCAGTCGCAGGGGAGGGTGTGTGTGTGTGTGTGTGTGTGTGTGTGTGTGTGTGTGTGTGTGTAATGGTCAGCATCCTCGCCTTGCAGGATGAAACTTTGGGCAAGTTTCTTTACGCCATTTGCCTCTGTCTACCCAGCAGTAATTGGGAACCTGGATGTTAATCGATTTGCGGATCGTATTCCGGGGTAATGGTTAGCCAGTGCAGTTGGCGAGTTGTCCGGTCTTCTCAGACTATTCCTTGACACTGGGTCATGCAGCTCATTAACTTAGTGTGTGGTTGTTGTGTTGGCGACAGCTTCTACACCTTATACAAATTCACGCCTAGGTGGCCCTTGGGCCGGCCATCCTCGAATTCGAGAGGCTTCCATTATGTATGTGTGTGTGTGTGTGGGCATGTGTGTGTGTGTGGGCATGTGTGTGTGTGTGTGGAGTTTCGACACTTTACCTGTCTGCGTAATATAAATGTTTCCATCATGATGAATGTATTTTATTTACACGTCCAAAATGCACTCGGGGGGGATATGTCAATTCAATCAGGTGATGTCGTTTAGTCATAGCTGTGAAAGCTGAGCTTTTGACCCTTATGAATATCACACCAGCTCTAGGGGTTGTGAAAGTGAGGACAAACGCACAAACACATACAGTAGTCCTATATACTACACGTTTATGTACATATATAGCCATTCATTGAAGTTAGATACTAATATAAACATAAATGTTTTCCCTCCTCATGTAACCCCAACAATATGACCCCAAAAGCGTGATTCAAGTGCTGTGACCCCACTTGTTTGACTCCAGCAGTGTGGCCCCAACAACGTAAAAAGGATCACAAAGCAAAGGTCACAAAATGTATTAATCAGGCCCCAGAGGTCAGGTGGCGTTGAATGTTAGAGAGTATTTCCAGTACATTGTTAGTTTAGCTCTGAACATAGGATTCTAATTACCTATTAGAAGCGAAATGTGGATAAGAGTCTTAGTATATCAGTTATCTTGCCATCAGAGATAAGGTGGTGTGCCATTGCAGTCACTGTGTGCTTGGACCTGCTACTAAAAAGATCTATTTCGTTTTTTTTTAACATTCTGAGACGTAGTGTTGGAGAGAGAGAGAGAAAGAAAGAGAGACAGAGAGAGAGAGAGAGAGAGAGAGAGAGAGAGAGAGAGAGAGAGAGAGAGAGAGAGAGAGAGAGAGAGAGAGAGAGAGAGAGAGTGGGGGTGGTGGGGGGTACATTTCCCTCCCTCTCTCCTCTCCTACCCACCCTCTTCACCCTCGCTGGATAATGGTATTAGAGTGTAGTTTAACAATTAATGCAAGAGACTGGCTTAGAGTGTAATTATGAACATCTGTGAGGTATTTCAACCTTTTATACAGCAGCAAAACATTACCTCACCTCTCATCCTCCCCAGTCATGGTAAACAGAGAATCACACGATAAATAAACGACGATTATTAATTAACAAAACATTAAAAAAAAATATGTGATTATTAACAATATTTTTTTTCCTATAATTTCTCTTCGGGATTAACAAGAAAAAAATAGTTCAATCAAGAGAAAAAACAAAAGAGAAAATATATATATATCGCAAAGGTTATTATATTATATTATCAACACCTGAGTTTAACCTTTAATGGCATCTATGAGCAGAATGTTGCAACAGAGTTCAACACATGCAACACCGAGCAATACAGATATTATTATTTCGTAATGTTGCATGAATTAATATGTCCTAATAGTTAGTCTGGGGTCTAGCAGGACTGGAGTCTGGTAATACTGGGGCCCGTTTGAACACAGTGGCTATATGGTAATTATCTGTATGAAGGGTCAACCGTAATTACACAATCAGGTATGTTTGTGGGGACTTTAGGCCACTCAGAGACCATTACTACTCAAGAGATTCCGGCCACTCGAGGACCTTAGGCCACTCAGAGATTCCGGCCATTCAGAGACCTTAGACCACTCAGAAAACTTAGCCACTCAGAGCGACACTGTATATGACCTATATATCCCCTACCTCCTCCCCCCTCCATCATCCTCCCCAACCCCTTTCTCTCCCTCCCTCTCATTCTCCCCTTCTCCCAAACCATACCACCCCCCGATCCTCCCCTCCCCCCCACCATTCTCCCCTTCTCCCAAACCCCATCTCCCCTACCTCCATTGTCTAGATATTTGTCACCTAAAGCCTCGACTTTCTATTTTCTCTTTCTCCTATAAAACATAGAAAGTTGTTTTCCTTTCACTTCAAAACTTTCACTATGAAAATATTCTGGTTCTAAATCCTTACTTTTGTTGCTTTCCTCCGTAAAATTAAAACTTTTGACTTTTGTTGCTGTTCTGTATGCGTCTCTCTACAGTCTTATTATACTCAGTCATAAATAAGAGACCCAGAAATAAAGGGTAAAATCATCTTCATTCTCAAGCTCGATCCACATTTTTGACGTTCTTGGTGACCTGTAGTGACCTGTAATGACCTGTTGTGACCTATCTCTATCGCTCAATTTCTCAGATATATACACAAACAAACCAAACAAACACAAACAAACATATAAACACGTACACACGCACAAACGCACAGGAGAGACATGAATACATAAACAGTTACATAGACTAGAGAGGAATTTTACTATAGGGTGGTGACTGATGCGATAAACTCTACGGACATCACCACCCGCATTTCACTTACTAAGGCACTCGTGACATTTTTTACATCTCTACAGTCTTATTATACTCAGTCATAAATAAGAGACCCAGAAATAAAGGGTAAAATTATCTTCATTCTCAAGCTCTATCCTTATTCTTGACGTTCTTGGTGACCTGTAGTGACCTGTAATGACCTGTTGTGACCTGTATTGACCTACTGTGACCGGTTGCGACCTGTATTGATCTACTGTGACTAGTTGTGACCTGGAGTGACCTATTGAGACCTCTAGTGACCTATTGTGACCTGTAGTGACCTGTTGTGGTCTATATTGACTTTTTGTGACCTGTAATGACTTATTGTGACCTGTTGTGACCTGTAGTGTCCTGTAATGACCTATTGTAACCTACTGTGACCTGTAGCGACCTGTACTGACTTGCTGTGATATGTTGTGTGACCTTTAGTGACCTGCTGTGACCTGGAATTATCTGTAGTGACCTTTAGTTACCTATCTGGTGAGAGAAACACACACACACACACACACACACACACAAACACACAAACACATACACACACACACACACACACACAAACACACACACACACACACACACACACACACACACACACACACACGCACACACACACACACACACATACACACACACACACAAACACACAAACACATACACACACACACACACACACACATACACACACACACACACAAACACACACACACACACACACACACACACACACACACACACACACACACACACGCCACGGTCTTTGGGGGAAGCGGCGCCTGTTATATACGACTTGTGTATTAGAAAATTCCGCCGCTCGAATTTGTCTCCTGTGAAGAGAGATATTGAGGGAGAGAGAGAGAGAGGCACTGAGAGAGAAAGATAGAGAGACAGAGTAAGAGAGTGAGACAAAGACACAGAGAGAGAGAGAGATAAAGACAGAAATAGAGAAAAGAAAGAAACCATTGCTGAAAGTCGTAACACTGAAATAAACTATCCACTAAAAAGACCTTAAAAGATAAACTACCACCAGCGCCATATTTAGGGGGAGGGAGGAGGAGGTGTAGTCAATAGTTCCCCTCACACTCACTAGATGGCAGTAAGAGCCGGTGTAGCTTAACAAGAGGGAGGGTGGGGGGTAGTGGGCGTCTGCTATTGCATATTCATATTATTCTGATAAATTATTCTCTTCGTTACACTTTTTAATAAGAATGGGTTGAAGTTACCTAAATTGTCGAATGTTCTTTTTCTTTTTTTTACCTAGTATTATAAGTTGATAAAGTAGAGGTAGATATTTCGTTGATTTTCGTTCACCTGTACGTAATGAACACACCTGTGCCTTTGTGTAATGAGGATATATACCTGGTTAACGTGATGAGGTTGGTTGATGATGAGGAATAAACGACAGGTAATATCCAGAAAATACCTGTTGAAATAATGTCTCTCTCTCTCTCTCTCTCTCTCTCTCTCTCTCTCTCTCTTACGATCCAGAGATTATAGTTCCCTAGAGACCATTCAAACGTCGAGAGAGAAGATCAGAGAGAACTCGCAGTGATGGAACAGAAGAAGACTTATACTAAGCTAATAGAGAGAACAAGAGATATATAATTGTTATAGTTTATACATGACATTTAAACACACACACACACACACACACACACACACACACACACACACACACACACACACCGGAGTTTCACCAGGAATATAACATAACATTATACTTCTGAATTAATCCACTTAACCTGTTCATACATATTCTACAGATTCATATAAACTTTTTAATCTGATTTTAAGGACTTTCTGGTTCACCATTTGCTGCTAGTGTTGCCTACGAGTGATAGCCTCTTCAATAATTCATTTGATTCGGTATACGATATTGGAAGTGTGTGTGTGTGTGTGAAGTGTGTGTTCTATTGTAGCTATTGTAGTAGTGGTGATATAACATGCTGGGTACAATACCTCTCTTAAGGTTGAGGCAGTGTACGTTATATTGTTCACCTTCCTCAAGTGGCTCGGCTCCAGCATCGAACCAGTGACTCTTAGAACAGGACTTGAGTATTGTATCCTTTTAATCAACATTGATATAAATCCCTGGAATTTATATATAAACGAGTTGGTGATAAAGATTTCGATTTTTTCGTCTTTACGAGAATTTGGATAAAAAATTCGCCAAAAAATATTTAAAAAAATAAATGGACGATATATTAACATGATTTGATTCCTCTAGTGGTGACGAGAGTATTGTAAACAAACCCACAAAAAAATTTTTCCTCCATCTCTTTTGATCTAGAGTTCTGTAAGTACTTCTCAAGGTCTACCGACAGTAAGTGCCTCTGAGACCTAGAAAAGACTCAGGCAGACAGACAGTGAAAATCCGCAAGCCACACCTACCCACGTGACACAGCCAATGTTTGTAAACAGAAAACAGCTGATTGACCAACTAGAAGACGTTAGATAAGGACAGAGAGACAGACCAACTCCTACAATACCCATCCACAAATAAAAAATTTAGCGATTCAAGCTGTTTGGGTTATGTTTCAGTCAAGGTGGTTTTGTGATGTGGGAAGAGACAGAAAGATAGACAGATGGTAGACAGAAAGAGATAGAGACAGATAAATAAAGAAAAAAGGCGATAGAGATAAAGATAGAAGATAGAGAGAGTATAAATGTTTACACTATCTATCTATCTATCTATCTATCTATCCATCTATCCATCTATCTATCTACCTGTTTACCTACCCATCTGTCTATATACCTGTCTATCTTTCTCCCCACATCTTCCCTTCCACTATCCACTATCTTCCCTCCCCCTTCCATCATTCTCCTGTCTCTCCGTCTCCTAATATCTCTCATGCTGCACCACCACCACCACCACCACCATCTCTCTCTCTCTCTCTGTCATAGCTAATTTGGATATGAAATTGGTAGTCATCTCTCAAAGACAACGGGGAAGCGTCTCAGGTAGCGAGAGGGGATTAATATTACGATCTCTAAAACACATATATTCATTGACATTATAAACCTTAGTATATATTCTCTCTCTCTCTCTCTCTCTCTCTCTCTCTCTCTCTCTCTCTCTCTCTCTCTCTCTCTCTATCTATCTAGTCTGTCTATTTTTCTTTCTGTCTCTCTCTCTTTCTCTGTCTGTCTGAGTGTCTATCTATCCACCTTTCTGTCTGTCTGTCTGTCTATTTATCTTTCTCGATCTCTTTGTCTATCTGTCTGTTTGTATGTCTCTCTCTGCTCTTTCTGTCTGTCTTTCTCCCTCCCTGTCTATCTATCTATCTATGTACTTTCTTTCTTGTTAGTATTTATGTATGTCTCTCTGTCTCAATGTCTGTCTTGGTCTCTTTCTTGATCTCTCTCTTGGTATTTTTCTTTCCTTCCCACATTTTCTCCTTCTGAGAGACAAAGTGAGAAATAAGAGGACAGGGGTAATAAAAATGATAAAGAGAAAGGGATTATTAGAGAAATATAATGGGTAATAAAAGAGAGAGAGAGAGAGAGAGAGAGAGAGAGAGAGAGAGAGAGATCCCCTCAAATGTTCAATAAATGAGATTTAAATATTTGCTATTAATTTCTCTAGTACTGAACATACACATAACTCACTGCTAGACTGTTTATTACTATTATTACAGTACAGTAGTAGTAGTAGTAGTAGTCTTAATAGTAGTAGTAGTAGTAGCAGTAGTATAATTGTTATCACTGTTTTTATTATCAGTATCATTTAAAACTCTGAATTAAATACAAAATAAATAATGTAATAAAAGTGTAATCAAAACATGTAAAGAAATGTAATGAATAACTGTACAAGAAAAATATCAACAACAAAAATAAAAAATGCAAAAAAAATAAAAAAGAAGAAAATAGAATTGCTTAAAAAAGTAAAAAAAAAAAGTGTAAAAGAAATCTAAATAAATTCTTAAAGGTTATGCCCCAAAAAATCATGTATAAAGGTCATTCGTGAAATAAAATTACATATAAACTCACATCAGGTAAAAAAAATTCCATTGTAAAAAAAAAAATAAATGAACACCGTAAACAATGTAAACAACGAGAGAACGAGTGAACGCCTCTTTTACGTTCACTGTCTTAAGTATTTTACAATGTGAACGCTGCCCGAAATTTGGGGGCATTCAAATCGGATAAATCTCGAGTGAAAGGAAAAGTGGCTTTCTATCTTACTTTCTCTTTAATTTTATCCCTCCCTTTTACTCTCTCTCTCTCTCGCTCTCTCACCCACCGTCGCTCTGCCGGACATAAACTGGAGCCAGGGACATACGACACTCGGAAATGTCTGTGTTATGTATTTATGAGACAGACTTAATGAATCTTTGTATCATATGTTTTTAGGGGGTATTTTATGAAAGATTATGACAGTCTGATACATGAATAAATTGCTTAGTTTTATTTGTCTTTCAAACTGTTACTTCGCTCTCTCTCTCTCTCTCTCTCTCTCTCTCTCTCTCTCTCTCTCTCTCTCTCTCTCTCTCTCCTCCTCTCTCTCTGGTCCCTTCCCAACTCCATCTCTCCTCATTCTCTCCTCATCACATGCCCATCACACCATCACACTATCACCATCATTCACCATCACATCACCATCACACTATCACCATCATAACCTCACCATCACACTATCACCATCACACCATCACCATCACACCATCACCATCACACTATCTGTCATACCTCACCATCACACCTATCACCATCATACCTCACATCCACATCATCACCATCACACCATCACCATCACCTACTCACCATCACACTATCACCATCATACCCTCACCATCACACTATCACCATTACACTATCACCATCACCCATCACCATCACACTACCACCATGACACCATCACCATCACACTATCACCATCACTACATCATACCTCACTATCACATCATCACACTATCACCATCACACATCACCATCATCACACATCACACATCACATATCACCATCATACCACCTCACCCACCTACCATCACCATCACCATCACCTATCACACATCACACTATCACACCATCACCATCATCACCATCATACCACACCATCACCTATCACCATCACCCATCACCATCACACTATCACCATCACACTATCATCATCACACCATCACCATCACACTATCACCATCACACTATCACACACCATCACCATCACACTCACCATCACACCACCATCACCATCACATCCCATCACCTCACCATCACCATCACCCCCACCATCTATCACCATCACCATCACCATCACACTATCACCACACACTCATCACCATCACCATCACCATCACCATCACCATCACATCACCATCATCACCATCTCACCATCACCAGCATCACCATCACACTATCACCATCACACCATCACCACACACCATCACTATCACCATCACACTATCACCATCACACCATCACCATCACATCATCACCATCACCTATCACCATCACACTATCACCATCATACCTCACCATCACACTATCACCATCACACTATCACCATCACACTATCACCATCACACATCACCATCACACATCATCACCATCACACATCACCATCACACTATCACCATCACCATCACCATCACTCACCATCACCCTATCACCATCACCACTCACCATCACACCATCACCATCACACCATCACCATCACACCATCACCATCACACTATCACCATCACACCATCACCATCACACTATCACCATCATACCTCACCATCACAGTATCACCACACATCTTCCTCCTCCCTTGCTAATGAACTTGAGTGAGGGAGGAGGAATATTTCTCTACCTGTGACAGCTATTAACACCTGTGATAGCGGAGGTGTGTGCAGAAGGGTCGAACACGGTCAACTTAAGGTCTTCGTTGAATGATTGTCTGTCGTTAATTGCCAGTTAGTTTTGTTTGTTTGGGTCGTTTGTCTAATTGTTTGTGGGTTGTATGTTTGTTTGCACTAAATTTATCACCAATTGTTTGTGACCGAGTTTTAGTTTACACATATACACACACATACTCATGCATACACATATATACATACTCATATACGTACACATACACAGATTCAAGTACATACACATATACATATAGTAATGTAGACGCACACATATATACATACACTCATACACACATACAAACACATTATTATTATTATTTTCGCTGTTGATGTTGTTAATGTTGTTGTTGTTGTTGTTAGTTGTAGTAGTATCATTACCTTTATTATTATTATTATTATTATTATTATTAAAGGAAGAGTCTAGGACTGCCTTACCTCCACCTGTACTGCCATCATATTAATAGAAGATAAGAAAAAGAGAAAGAATAAATTGAATTATTATTAGCGTCATTATTATTGTTTAAAGGTAATTCTATCACCTTCCCTCTTTCATTAGAATAATTATCAACTTGTGTTCCAGGGATCGCCGAGTCTTGATTTATACATACATAGATACATACATACATACATGCATACATACATACATACATACATACATACATACATACATACAAGCATACATACATACAAGCATACATACATACATACATACAGTGGATATAACTCTCTCCCTCTCTCTCTCTCCTTTCACAACACTTCTGAGAACATAGAGGAGAAAGCTTTCGAATGTTTTCCCCATCTTTCTCTTACATGTGTAAAAAAAAACACACACAAGACACATCTTCGTTGCTTTCTCTCTCTTATATTCACTCAAGCACGAAAATACTTGGGTGCTTTCACTTTCTTTTCCACGTTTAAACTCAAGCAAGAATATTTTTGGATACTTTCACCATGCTTTCTACCTCTTACTCAAACATAAGAATTTTCCGGTGCTTTTATCTTTACGTTTTTTTCTCTCTCCTGCGTTTGCCCTCTTGCAGGAATTTCTTTTGAGGCTTTCACCTTCCTTTATCTCACCTAAATTGCTCAAGATAAGGAACTTTCTAATACTTCTCACACTGCTTACTTTCACATACTTTTAAACAGGGAAACTTTCTAATATTTTACATTTGGTTTACTTTCACGTATATTTAATCAAGGAAACTTTCTATTTTCTTTAATCCGGTTCACACTCTCTCGTGCAGGCACTCAGAGAGAGAAAGTATTGAATCCTTTTGCTTTACTTTCCCCCGTATATATACAGAAGCAGTCTCGTGTGTTCAACTGACTTTCTCCCATCTACAGTTCAAAATCCATAGCTTTCTAAATGCTTTCATCTGTTTCCCCCAATATTGTGTATAAAGAAATCTCATTTTTTTCCCAATACCTTTTCCTAACTTTCACCCATGTAAAGTGGTCAACTAGGAAAGCTTTCGATTGCACACACACACACTCTCTTTCCTTCTCCTTTCCCGGTGTCCTCAAACATGGAAACTTTCGAATCCTTTCACTGTGCTTTCTCCAACGTATAGGAATAGAAATACACGACCAATTCTTACTTTCTCTCTCCTATGTGGATATTTTTTATACTCTCACACACACACACACACACACACACACACACACACACACACACACACACGAATATAATCATAAAAACGACAAAAATCATTCATTTTTATTCTCAATACCAAGATTTATTTATTAATGATAAGATTAACAAAAATAAAATCAGTTTGTGTTGATAATGAAGGTAATTTATCATTAGTTAAAAAACAGATATAGACAGTAATTATAGGATCTGAACGTGAAATAAATTATAGGGATTTATAATAAGAAGTATCTAATTATATCAGTATTTTCAGGTTGGGAATATATATAAAAATTAATGAGTATTTATATAAGTAATTTGGATGAAAATCGATATAAACGATTTTGATGTGAATGATGATTATTGATTTTTTTTTTGCTTTCGTATGAGTGACGTAGATTGACAGTGAAATGAAAGACAGGTGTATAGACAGATATTTGATAAGAAGACACACACAAGCAGACAGACAGACAGGCAGCTAGATAGTTAGATAGACAGATGTAAATATAGGTAAATAGACAATTAAACCGATAGATACATAGATAGATATAGAAAGCATAAGACAGACAGACAGACAGACAGACAGACAGACAGACAGACAGACAGACAGACACTACGAAAAATATTATAAAAAAAAATCACTTCAATTTCTCGTCTACTTTGATATTTACTCTACTTCTTCCTCTCACTATTTATCACCATTATTCCTGTTCGCTCTTTACGTAGGATAGATGAAGAGAATATATAATAACGAAAGGAAGAGAGAGAGAGAGAGAGAAACAGAAAGCAACACAAGTCAAGTTAATAAAAATAACAGGAAAATTACCATTATTCCTGTTCTCTTTCTTACGGTGGATGAATGAAAATGAAAGAATAAATAACATAAAGAAAGTAAAGAAAGTAAGAGAGAGAGAGAGAGAAACCAAAATTAAACGACACAGGACAACAAAAATGCTAAAAACTCGTTTACATTAAGTCTCTCTTTATTATCATTACTTCTCTTGTATTTTAAACAAGGTAAGTTAAGAGAGAGAGTGAGAGAAAGTGAGAGAAAGTGAGAGAAAGGAGAAGGAAGAGTAAGGAGAGGAGAAAGCGGTGATTGGTTTAGAAAGTGAAATGAAAGGAATAAGCTAATAATGTCGAAATATAATACATACTTACATACATACATACATACATACATACATACATACACAAACACACGCACAGACACACACACACACACACATAAAGTAAGTCTTGACATGCAAACTTATAAAGTATTTTCACCCCATAAGTAGACACCATTAATCGCGATAAGTATTGGTTTCACTTACACTTATATTATCACATCTCTTATAAGTAGAAACCCCTATATCAGTTATTTGTAAGTAGAGTCAAGTTTTGAATATAAGTAGAAAACAATAATTATTTTTGTATTTAAGTAGAAAACGCATATATAAGTAGATATATTTTTTTAGAACACAATAAATATCTTGGTTTTTAAGCTGAAAATAAGATATAAATACTTAAATTTATTAGAAAACGAATTTGTTCTATAGTTTGTAAGTGAAAAAAAAAACACACATAAATACTTAAATTTATAAGTAAAGAAACAAGATTTTCTGTGAGTACTTCAGTTGATAAGTTGAAAATATCACTATGGTTTTTAAATAGTAAGAATTTATAAGTAACAAAATATCTACCGATGAAAGTAATTAGGATTTTAGTTCATAAGTAGAAGAGAATAATCAGTTCATTTTATAAGTAGAAACACATGGTTTGGTATTTACTTAAAGTTATTTAAAAGTAATATGTATTTTAGTTTAAAAGAAGAAAACATATAATATATAAGTACTTACACGTTAAGTCTCTAAGTGTTGAAATGTTCTTGTGACGTAGTTATTGCACGGTGCCGTAACACAATGCCGGGGAGAGAATTTTTACATGTTTGGGGGCTCTCTCTCTCTCTCTCTCTATCTCTCAACGTCTCTCTATCTATCTCTCTCCCATTCGAAAAATATAGAGAAATATATCGAGTCTCAGGAGTAATAGTCTTCAGTTTGTCTATTTCCACTAATAAAAAAAAAACTAAAACCGTGATGCAAAAATAAAACAAAAAATCACCGGAAAAAAGACATTGTTGACAAATTAAATCGACAAAAACACGGATTTAGTTGATTTTTTTTTGCGGAGGGGGAGAGTGGTGGATGATGGCGGGTGTTCTTATATATGAGAAAAAAAATCTCATTAATTAAAATCCTTTTGTCTTAAGGTAAATAATCCCTTAATCCCATAGCACTTGGTAAATCCCTCTGAGCCATGCCCACGAAGGGTAGACTGATCTCTCCATACGCGGTGTAGATACTAATTTGGGGGAGTCAAGGGAGACGGGAGCGAGTTAGAGCGTGTCCTCACTCTACGACGGTCAGCAGGTGACTGAGGCATCCACCGCTACGCTACCCTGATCAGCTGACGGAGGAGGAGGAGGAGGAGGAGGAGGAGGAGGAGGTAGTGGAGGTGGTGGTGTTGAGGGAGGGTGTGGGAGTAGGAAGGGGAAGTGGGTGGTGGTGGTGGTGGTGGTGGTGGTGGTGGTGGTGTAGTGGTGTTGCTGTTGGGAGAAGGAGAGAGAACGCAATCAAAAAGAAAACACGGAAACCAAAATTAACTTCTCTTATCTAACTGAACGAAATATTGTAACAGACGAACAATTTTAAGAAACTCATCACCATTATAATAACTCAAATAATATTACACATACAATAAACGTCTGAACTCTTGCTGGGAGATAATTTATATAATTTATTTGTAGCTATATAAATCGACTCTGTGATGTCTAAATGTCTGTCTGTCTGTCTGTCTGTGTCTCTGTCAGTGTGTATCTTATCATCAGTGTATTTTTTATATATTTTTGCTCTCTCTCTCTCTCTCTCTCTCTCTCTCTCTCTCTCTCTCTCTCTCTCTCTCTCTCTCTCTCTCTCTCTCGCTCTCTCACTTTTCTTTCCTCCTCCTCACCTTCGTCTCTCTCTCTCTCTCTCTCTCTCTCTCTCTCTCTCACTTTTCTTTCCTCCTCCACTCACCTTTGTCTCTCTCTCTCTCTCTCTCTCTCTCTCTCTCTCTCTCTCTCTCTCTCTCTCTCT
>NW_024712526.1:10319239-10361739 GCF_018991925.1 Homarus americanus | reverse complement strand
GCACCAAATCACTATCGTAGCCACCTTCCCCGCCCCGGCCAGTTTCTCTCTCTGTCAATGCTTGCCACAGGAAGATCTGACAAACAGAACGTAGGTGTGTATGTGCGTGTGTGTGTGTGTGTGTGTGTGTGAGGATATTTACCTTCTTCCTTCACCCATGATCTCTCTCTCTCTCGTTGTCATAACATTAGCATCTCTAGCTGTACCCCTTGTATTCCCAGGAGATGTGTTACAGCCTTCATGTATTAGAGTCAAGTGGCGATACAGCGGATGTAGTTTCTGTAATTCTCCCCGCTGTCGATGAGGAAGGAGGAAGATAAGGGATATAAAAGAAGAAGGAAGAGGTAAAAGGAAAAGGAAGAGGTATGGAAGGAGTGGAGGAAGAGGTGTAGGAGGAGGGTTAGACAGAGAAGTGGTGGAGGAAAGGAGGAGGAGGAGGAGAGGGGATAGAAAATGAAGTGGTAGAAGGAGAAGAAGAGGTTGAGGAAGAGGAGAGGGGTAGAAGAAGGTGGAGGAAGAGGGATAGAAAAAGAAGAAGTGGAGTCAGATCTATATAGTAACAGTGTAGTCAGACCAATAGAGTAACAGTGTAGCCAGACCAATATAGTAACAGTGTAGTCAGACCAATATAGTAACAGTGTAGCCAGACCAATATAGTAACAGTGTAGTCAGACCAATATAGTAACAGTGTAGCCAGACCAATATAGTAACAGTGTAGCCAGACCAATATAGTAACAGTGTAGTCAGACCAATATAGTAACAGGTAAAATCAGATCTATATAGCAACAGTATGAAATCAGACCAATATAGTAACAGTGTAATCAGACCAATATAGCTAACAGTGTAAGTCGAATCTATATAGTAACAGTCCTTAGTCAGACCAATATAGTAACGAGGTGTAGTCAGACCAATATAATGGCAGTGTAGCCAGACCAATATAGTAACAGTGTAGCCAGACCAATATAGTAACAGTGTAGTCAGACCAATATAGTAACAGTGTAGTCAGATCTATATAGCAACAGTGTAGTCAGACCAATATAGTAACAGTGTAGTCAGACCAATATAGTAACAGTGTAGTCAGATCTATATAGTAACAGTGTAGTCAGACCAATATAGTAACAGTGTAGTCAGACCAATATAGTAACAGTGTAGCCAGACCAATATAGTAACAGTGTAGCCAGACCAATATAGTAACAGTGTAGTCAGACCAATATAGTAACAGTGTAGTCAGACCAATAGAGTAACAGTGTAGTCAGACCAATATAGTAACAGTGTAGTCAGAATAATATAGTAACAGTGTAGCCAGACCAATATAGTAACAGTGTAGCCAGACCAATATAGTAACAGTGTAGCCAGACCAATATAGTAACAGTGTAGTCAGACCAATATAGTAACAGTGTAGTCAGACCAATATAGTAACAGTGTAGTCAGACCAATATAGTAACAGTGTAGTCAGATCTATATAGCAACAGTGTAGTCAGACCAATATAGTAACAGTGTAGTCAGACCAATATAGTAACAGTGTAGTCAGACCAATATAGTAACACTGTAGTCAGATCTATATAGCAACAGTGTAGTCAGACCAATATAGTAACAGTGTAGTCAGACCAATATAGTAACACTGTAGTCAGATCTATATAGCAACAGTGTAGTCAGACCAATATAGTAACAGTGTAGCCAGACCAATATAGTAACAGTGTAGCCAGACCAATATAGTAACAGTGTAGCCAGACCAATATAGTAACAGTGTAGTCAGACCAATATAACAACAGTGTAGCCAGACCAATATAGTAACAGTGTAGTCAGACCAATATAACAACAGTGTAGCCAGACCAATATAACAACAGTGTAGTCAGACCAATAGAGTCATAGTTCCCACCTCGTCGACCAATGACCCAGTGAAGCGATATCTTGGCTCTCAAGCTGCCATACGATTACCATATTCATGAACGGCGGTGAACGGCGCTAGTAGGAGAATGTGGGAGAGGAGGTGAACGATTGTGAACAAGGGAAGGGGTAGGGGGTAGGGAGACGGGGGAGGGGGTAGAAGGTAGGAGAGGTAGGGAGAGAGGGTGGGGAGAGGGTAGGGGAGGATGGTAAAGACTATGGAAGGAAGTGAACGAATGTGAACGGCATAGTGGGAGAGATAGGGAGAAAATATAAGACGAGATGTAAATTTGTAGATGATGAAAGGCGGTGAACGATAATGAGCAGTGGTGAACAGCAGTGAACGGCAGTGAATGGTAATGAACGGCAGTGAACGATAATGAACGGTGGTGAATGGAAGTGAACGGCAGTGAATGGTAATGAACAGTGGTGAATGTTAATGAACGGCAGTGAACGGCTGAGCGAGAGGCCCCGACACACCATATCCGTACAGCTCAGCTCCCATAAGGCCTCTCTCTCAGCCGTGTAATGGATGAAAGGATTGTGATGACCTCTCTCTCTCTCTCTCTCTCTCTCTCTCTCTCTCACTATTTCTTTCCATCTATTTCTCTCTCTCTCTCTCTCTCTCTCTCTCTCTCTCTCTCTCTCTCTCTCTCTCTCTCTCTCTCTCTCTCACTATTTCTTTCTATCTATTTCTCGATCTCACTATCTCTCTCTCTCTCCCTCTGTCAGTAAAATTACCTGTACCTATCGCAGTTAATTAAATGGGTACTGTATTCTGTAATCCTTCACTGTAACTACCATCCTGTAGTGCCTATGTTAAGCCTGGCTGTATATAAATTAGTGACTTAATTTATACTCTTATTTGCATTCAGATTTTCGATATAGTAAATTGTTGGATTATCTTATTGAATATGTCCAGAGGGAATGTGTGTGTGTGTCTGTGTGTCTGTGTGTGTGTGTGTGTGTGTGTGTGTGTGTGTGTGTGTGTGTGTGTGTGTGTGTGTGTGTGTGTGTGTGTGTGTGTGTGTGTGTGTGTGTGTAGGATAGGTAATTGTACTGATACAGATAAATGTTCCTAATAATAATAATAATAATAATAATAATAATAATAATAATAATAATAATAATAATAATAATAATAATAATAATAATAACACCCCCACCAACAACAACAACTACAGAATTAATATAGAATCCCTAGAAAGAATCCAGAGGAGAATGACAAGACTAATCCCGGACATTAAGAACCTTGAGTACAGAGGCAGGTTAAAGCATCTTAATTTGCACTCCCTCGATAGACGTAGAGTGAGGGGCGATATGATAGAGGTGTATAAATGGAAGTCAGGGCTAAACAAAGATGATATTACAAAGGTACTCAAACTATCCAACCAGGAGCGAACTCGTAGCAATGGTTTTTAATTAGACAAATTTAGATTTAGCGTGAGATAGGTAAACATTGGTTTGGAAATAGAGTAGTGGACGAGTGGAACGAGTTACCGAACATCATCATTAACTCGAATACGATGGATAGCTTCAAACATAGGTTGGATGGATATAAGAGCAATAGGGTGTTGGGTGTAAATGGGACTGCCCAGTATGGCCCGCTGCAGTTTCCTCCATTCTTATGTTCTTATCACCACTTATCACAACCATCACCACCATCACCACCATCACCACCATCACCACACCCCAATTCCTATCAAACGAACACTAACAATCACCATCAACCTTCCTTAGTCTGACGAACCTTCTCCCACCTGACGTTAAAAATACAACACATCCTCCCCCCCCCCTCACCTCTCCCCCGTCTTATACAACAACACCATTTAATAGCCTCTACAACAACAAAGTGTAGTACAGTAGCGAAAGGCCTGAACGTTTCCCTGGCTAAATTCCTCGACTTATAAGCTAATAATATTATGTTGAGGTATTTAGCGGGTATTTTAGGTATGCGGCCCAGCGTGATATTGACAAAATAATTAATTCTCTCTCTCTCTCTCTCTCTCTCTCTCTCTCTCTCTCTCTCTCTCATATTTCACAAGTAATGTTCAGACCCCTCCAACACTTCCCTAAAATACAGATTATTGTTTTGTTTACAGTGTCTGCAAGGATTACTGGCTTAGTGGGATTTTATGCTGGGATTTTGTGGTTGGAGAGAGATTAATGATGGGATTTTGTTTGAGAGAGATTTATGATGGGATTTTGTAGAAGTATAATTAAGGGATTTTGTTGGAGAGAGATTAATGAAGGATTTTTGTTGGAGAAGATTACCAAAGGGTTTTTGTTGAACATTAATAAAAGGATTTTGTTGAACAGAGATTAATGAAGGATTTTAATTCGATTAGAAGAAAAAAAAAGGTAATTTAGTGTAATTTAGACATTAACAATTAGGTATTTTACAATGGGATATTGTTTTCTATAATAATGGAATGAAAAATGTTTGGAAGTTGAGTTGTTATTTTTTTTATAAATTTGGGTAAACAGAACACTAAATATTGAATGGTAGCTGTTGGGGAAAACTTATGCAAATTGGCTGTGGAGGGAGGGAGGGTTGATGTGAGGGACGGAGGGAGAGAGGGAAGGAAGAGGGGTAAGGAAGGGAGGGATGGTGGAAAGAGGAGCAGATGAGGGTTGATGTGAGGGAAGGAGGGAGAGAGAGAAGAAAGAGAGGAGGGGAAGGAGGGAGGGGGGAAGGAAAAGAGTGAGGGAAGGAAGGAAAGAGGGGGAGGTAGAGAATGAGGGTAGGAGAATGGATGGGCTTTGATGGGAGGGAAAGAGAAAGAAAGGGAAAGAGGGAGGTAAAGAAGATTAAAGTGTATGAGGGAAGGGAAGGAAAATTAGGGGGAAGGAAGAAGAAAGGGGAGAGAGATCATCATATTTGTGTAAAAATTATTAACCTTCCCCAACCTCTTCCACCTTTTCCCCCTCTTCTTACCCCTTTCCTTTAACCCTCTTCCTCCCCGTCTTTCCCCTCTTTTTTTCTCTCCCTGGCCCCTCTTTCAATCTTACAGGTGACGTCATCGACTAGGTAAGTGATCGATAGGTTTGAAAAGTTTCCCCTCATAAACATCGCTCGAATGGTGGTGCCCAGAATCCTTGTGATTTTGATATTAGTGCTCCGTGTGCTAGAGACAGAGAGATAATTAGGATATGAAAATATATATTGAGAGAGAAACAGAGATAAAGTGATAGGAATAAAGAAAAGGGGAAGAAGGGAGGGAAGAAGAGAGAAGGGAGAGAGATAATAAAAGAGAAAAAGAGAAAGACTAAAGGGTAGAATGAAAGTAGGATGGAGAAAAAAGAGAGAGAGAGAGAGACGCATGTTAAAATAGAGAAAACAAGAGAAAGGGAAACAGGGAAATGGAAAGGAGAAATTTAGGGAACGTGAGTGAAAAGGAAAAAAAGAAAGAGATGGACACACACACACACACACACACACACACACACACACACACACACACACACACACACACACACACACACACACACACACACACACACACACACACACACCTCCTATCCTCTCTCTTTCTCTGCTCACTTGCTTTTAAGCCTGTCTATCTGTCTGATTTGTCCGTTTATCTGTCTATCTATCTGTCATTAAACTAACATTTATATCCTCTCTCTCTCTCTACACACACCAACATTTATATTCGTCGTCTACAACCATGGACAAATAACAGATCTCTTCACCTCTCTTGAGTTTCAAAATTTGTATAATATATTTCTCAAAGACACGTGTTCAGAATACATTACATTATACTCATTGAATATGTATAATTTTTTTTGTTATTTATTCATTTATTTATGTATACCTCGCTGGTGTACCTTGAGGGGGGGTGTTTTTATACTTGTTTTTGGTGTTGGTTTGTTTGGATGTTGTTTTATCGTTTGTTTGTGTTTGTTTGTTTAGGTGGAGTGTGGTGGGTGTGTGAGGAAATGTGGGGAAGTATGTGTGTGTTTGTTTATGTACGTGGTGTTTGTGTGGCTGTGTTTCTTTGTTTGTTTTTATGTATGGGTTTATTTGTTTACGTGTGTGTGTGTGTGTGTGTGTGTGTGTGTGTCATGTAACAAGGGTATGTATAGTACGTAAACCTAACCTAACCTAACCTAACTAACCTCGCATATAAATATAGTTTTATTTTGTTATAATACACACACACACACACACACACACATACACACAGACACACACACACACACACACACACACACACACACACACACCAAACAAACAAACACACACGCAAATTCCTTCATAAGTTAACGTATTGTACATATAAACAGTGTTACCACATCACGTAGACAACCTTCCCCTGGGCCTTGTCTTGTGTTTTGTGCAGTAATGGTTCAATCTCTTACTTGGTTACCTTGGAATGGTCTCCACTCCACCTCCAGCGAGCATCTCTAAGCGAGGCAGTAAATCACCCAGAGATACAAGTCTCTTAATAGTCTCTCTCTCTCTCTCTCTCTCTCTCTCTCTCTCTCTCTCTCTCTCTCTCTCTCTCTCTCTCACTCTCTCTCTCTCTCTCTCTCTCTCTCTCTCTCTCTCTCTCTCTCTCTCTCTCTCTCTCTCTCTCTGTAGCTGAGAATGGAGCTTCGAACAATTTTAATTGAGGAAGTAAAGGATGTCGAATGCAGTGCTAATCAGGCCTATGGGATAATTCACTTACGATAATTAAACATAAATAGGCTAAACCAAGACTCTTTCTGTAACTGTAGGTGATAGCTAATTGGTTACAGCCCTCAAAACAAATACCAAAAAGAGATAGCTAATTGGTCACAGCCCTCAAACATACACAAAAAGAAGAAAGCTGATTGGTTACAGCCTTAAAAAACACACAAACATATAGAATTCTCCACACTATACCGATACCACATGGGCTGCATAATACAGACACTCCACACTCTATTCCAAAGAATACAGCCCAGCGGGATTGGTAGAGTTTTCTGCATCGCTAGCACATGTTACGATGCAAATCTGACCAGAGCTCTTGCATTGGCAGGCGTCTGACTGCCACTTGGATTTGCATCTAGCTGGTGGAGGAAGCTGGCTGCATGCATTGGGTACACGTTGCTTGCTAGAGCTACCGACATCAACACCAAGTGAGATTCTGTTCAAATGTCTCTGTCTATCTCTGTCTCTTTCTCACTAGCTGTGTTTGTATCTCTCTCTCTATCTCTCTCTCTCTCTTTCATTATATTTCTTTGTATTTATTTCTCTCTCTACTGTCTCTCACTCTATGTCCGCCTGTCTTTATCTTTCTCTCTGTCTGTGTGTTATTCTCTTATTATCTCTCTTTTCATTTATCAGTGTCTGTCTACTGCCTCTCCTTTACTCTATTTCTGTCTGTCTGTCTATCTGTTTTCAGGTACAATAAGCTAAAACCTGACATTGACATAAGAACGCCAATACAGGCAGAAGGTAAGCGAAGGATATGTAAAAACGCCAGACGATGCTGATTGCTCCTGGTAGCGAAGCTCTTGTAGTAAGTAATAGCCAGGTAGTAACAGTTATCACACAAGTGCGTTAATGTCCATATAGTGATAATAAATGCCTACACACACACACACACACACACACACACACACACACACACACACACACACACACACACACACACACACACACACACACACACACACACACACACACACACACACACACACACACACACACACACACACACACACACACACACACACGCCCACATACACACACACACACACACACACACACACACACACAGAGTACTATTATCTCACAGGTTAATTACCTCGAAGACAGGTGTATACAAAGGTAAATTAATTACATCCAAAGCAGCATTACTTGGCAACCTGCTAACTCTTCCTCGGTTTAATGAGATTACCTTGTGTATATAGTGTTGACTCTCTTTCTCTCTCTCTCTCTCTCTCTCTACCAGTGAGATAAGTGAAAGAGATAGAAAATATAAAAGAAGACATTGAAAGTGAATGAAAATAAAAAAGATATGTGGATAAAAGACAGCAGCGAAAGAGAACGCCATAAAATAATCTCGGCTGGACATGGTCAAAACAGAACACATTTTCCTTCTGAAGGAAACATTGAAACGTCTCCTTTCTTTGGCAGGAATATTGTCTTTCTAGTCCGTGTGTGTCTGTCTGACTGTCTTTATCCATTTATCTTTGTTTTCAGTTCATCTCATTTACTTTCTCATTTAATTCTCTCTCTCTCTCTCTCTCTCTCTCTCTCTCTCTTTTCTTTCTTTTACATCCACGCTTTCTCACTTTGTCTCTTCCTTGGTCTGTCTTTCATACAGTGTATTGGATAATATTTGCATAATGTAATGCTGCTGAGTTAACACTTGTGTAGGTTGAGAGAAAGAAAGAAAGAAAGAAAGAAAGAAAGAAAGTCACGTACACAAAACTGCCCAGTTAACAATATTGAAGCTTGAGAGACACAACTTATTTTTGGAGTTTGAAAGAGAGAGATTGACCCGTCCACCATCACTGGCCAGGTGCTCTCTCTCTCTCTCTCTCTCTCTCTCTCTCTCTCTCTCTCTCTCTCTCTCTCTCTCTCTCTCTCTCTCTCTCTCTCTCTCCAATTATCTTTTTGTTATCTCAGTCAATCTATTTATATCTCTCTTTCTTGTTTTTCCTGCCTCTTTTATTATTCTCATCTGTGTCTCTATCTCTCTTATTTCTTTGTGTGTGTGTGTGTGTGTGTGTGTGTGTGTGTGTGTGTGTGTGTGTGTGTGTGTGTGTGCGTGTACTATATGTATGTATACGTGTATTTATACCTATATATGAATGAATGAGAGGTAGGAATAAATACATAAGCAGAGAGAGAACAACAAAAAACAAGAAAACAAACAAAAAACATCATACTGAACCCAAATTGCAGTAATGAAACACACGTGAATAAAAATGAAATAAAGAAGAGAATGTAAGAGGAGAGAGAAGAAGTGAGAAACAAGAATAGACACAACAAAACGAATAAAAATGGGAAGAGGCACACGAATGATAGCTGAAATATTAAACAAAGGATGAATAAAAAATAAATAAATAAATAAGTAAATAAATAAATCAGTAAATAGACACACAGACAGACAGACACACAGACAATCACAAAGACACACATACAGACAGACGTACACAGAGAGAAGATTAACACAAACACGCACACACACGCACACATACATACACATACAGATTGACACACAAAAACAAAGACTGACACACATACACACACACACACACATAGATACAGATAAACAGACACACACAGACACTCAGACAGACACATACAGACATAGACACACACACAGACAATCAGACATAGACACACACACACACACTCAGAGAGACAAACAAACACATACAGAGACACATACACAGATATACAAAAACAGACAGTCATAGAGACGGACAGACAGACAGACAGACAGACAGACAGACAGACAGTGAAGAAACAGACAGACAAACTCTAGAAATATTATCAATAATTTGTTCCACTGTACCAGAATTGTTGCCATTCATTTGTTCCATTACGTTGTACTGGAACTCTTATTATCGTGAATTTGTTTCAAAATTGATACCATAGCTGTTATTAATAATTTGTTCCAAACTTTGTACTATAACTGTTATCAAGATCTAGTTCCAAGTTTTATACAAGAACTATTACTAAGAAATTTTTTTTCCAAACTTTGTCCCATAATTTATCGATAACTTTTCAAAATTTTATACCAAAACTCTTACCAATAACTTGTTCTAAACTTTATACAAGAATAACCTTGCAAACGAGACAATGACCTAAGCCATTTCGTTATCTTTTAGTGAAAGTGAATGGTGTAACAGGAAACTCTGAAAAGATTTGAAGGCAATGTGAAGACCTGAGACAGCAGGTTGTGACACTCTCTCTCTCTCACTCTCCCTCCCCCTCTCTCTCACTTTCTCTCTCTCTTTACCTCTTCTTCTCCCTCCCCCATCCCTCTCTCTCCCATTTCTTTTCTTTCTCTATTTTCTTGCTTCATCTCTCTTTTATTTTGTTTCTCTGTTTCTATTCCTTTAAACGTCTCATATTCTCTCTCTCTCTCTCACTCTCCCTCCCCTCTCTCTCTCCCTCCCCCCCCTCTCTCTCTCTCTCTCTCTCTAGACGTGTTCGTGATTTCTCTCAAGTTTGGGTAAAATACTGGAGGAAATGTTCCAATATTGAGGTGTTGTTTACATCACCTTGAACTACATCACCGACACCCAACCTCTTCACAAAATGCCTAAAATGTCTCTTATTTCTTCTGGGTTGTGAGTTTTTCTCTCGTTTTGTTTTTCATTCTCAGAGTTGTATTTTTTTTTCATTCGGTTTATTTCTCTCTATTATTGTATTTAGCTTTTGCGCTATTTTTTCTCTTTCTTTCTTTCTTTTCTTTATTTCTTTCTTTTGATGTCTCTCTTTCTCTTGCTTTTTCTTTTTTGTATCTCCTGCTCTCTCTCTCTCTCTCTCTCTCTCTCTCAACATCGTCATGGTAGGATTTAGAGTACGAAAGACCGTCTTATGCTTGGTGAGTGACTTGCGTAATGTAGAAATTTCTCTCATGCTTGGTGAGTGGGTTTAAATATTCCGTTACGCTCAGTGAGTACCTCAGATAGTGCGTAAAAGGCTCCGCTATGCTTGGTGAGTGGTTGGTGTAGTGAGGAAATTCCCTTTATGCTTGTTGAGTGGGATGAATATTCCTTTATGCGTGGTGAGTGGTTCAGATTGCTCGTAAGGTGTTTCATTATGCTTGGTGGGTCGCTTAGATAGTTCGTAAGAAAGTATGCTTGTTAGAGGTTTCATATTAGGTGTAAGTGGTTCCCTATGCTTACTGGGTGATGTAGATTTGTAAAATTATCCCTTATGCTTATTGAGTGGTTCAGTTAGGGTAAAAATCTACTTCATGCTCAATGAGTGGTTGAGAATCGTATAAATATCCCCCTTACGCTCGATGAGTGGTTAGTGTAAAAAATCACTGGTATGCTTAGTGAGTGGTTGAGAATCGTATAAAAATCTCCCTTATGCTTGGTGAGTGGTCTGGCTTCCTCTTCTTAACCTCCAAGTCATTTAAACTTTCAAAAATTATGACACATAAAAGTCTTGTAACTTCTCCAGCTCTTACAACATCAAAAAGTTTTTCTCTCTCGACTGCTTGCTCCCTACTAATTCATCCCCACTGGTCTCCTCTTAAGTTCTCACACTCTACGACAACATTTGCATAAATAATAAAGAACTTTCCTGCGGATTTGTGCACATTTTAGCGACATTTGTGAGAGTTTAAAGTCTCCCCTGATGACAGAGGAATGTCTCGCGTCGACTTGGCAACTGTGTTTATTCTTTGAATCGTGGGACGTGATTGGTTGGCTGCGGTCACGTGAGTATAGCGGAGCGTGATTGGTCACCCGTGATCACTAGCGTCTAGCGTCGCCATGGCAACTATTTTCTTACCTTCTGACGAGGTTTGTGATTGGTTCGCTGTGGTTAAAAGCATCCAGCGTCGTCATGACAACTGTGTTTACCTTTGTATCTTAGGTCGTGATTGGTCAGTTAAGGTCACAAGCGTATTGTGTCGTCATGGTAACTTTATTTACATTTGTGTCGTGAAATGTGATTGGTTGTTTAAAGAAATTTGTATAGATGCGATGATAACCGTTATCAAGTATGCTTACAGAGATAACATACATAATTAATTAACAATAAATACCTCCTGAAAATATAAAAACTCTCTCTCTCTCTCTCTCTCTCTCTCAATATTTGATCCTGTGTTAAGAACGAGACACAAAAGATTAAATTTCGTTCACTCGATAAATTTCTTGGTTTTTGCTGACATCCCATTGGCTGCCGCTGAACCAATGAGAGGCCATAAAAATACCCACACGAAATATGGTTCAATCGAAGGTTTCGGATGTCTCTCTCTCTCTCTCTCTCTCTCTCTCTCTTTCTGGTTCTCTCTCTCTATTTCTCTATCTCTATCTTTATATATCTTTCTATATTTTTCTCTCTCCTTGAACGGTGCAATTTATTTTAATTTTACTGCTATGCACTTGACTCTCTCTGTCTAACGTTATTCCTCTATCTATCTATCTATCTACCTGTCTGTCCGTCCGTCCGTCCGTCCGTCATCTGTCTGTCTGTCTGTCTGTCTATTTATCTATCTATCTATCTATCAACACATACTTTCACTTCCCTAAGGTAATATTTTCACTCTACCAAACTTGAAATTAATCAGAACTTCCTTAATTACTCGACAAGTTCCTTCATCATTACTTTCCGTATAAAAAAAAAATCGGGGATAATTGGCCAAAGAAATTATGTAAAAAATAAAATAAATAAATAAAAATATTAAACAACAGATTCGTACCTTCAGATTTTCCCTCCAACGAAAGTCACTTTTACCGCGTAACTTTCTCTTAAAAAAAAAGAAACGGAGGAGAAAGCAACAGGTATTGAGGATGTTGTTTGAGGGAGTTATCCGATACTGGGTTATGGGTTATGTAGACAGGCAGACAGACAGACAGACAGATAAACAGACAGACAGGCAGACAGACAAACAGACAGATAGGCAGATAAACAGACAGACAGACAGACAGATAAACAGACAGACAGGCAGACAGATAAACAGACAGATAGGCAGATAAACAGACAGACAGGCAGACAGATAAACAGACAGATAGGCAGACAGACAGACAGACAGAGAGTGATATGGGAGAAAAACGTAGATATGGGAAGATGTGGTATAGGAGAGAAAGACAAAAGAGATAAAAGACAGAGATAAGACAGAGGAGTAACACTAGTAGTCACATATCTCTCTCTCTCTCTCTCTCTCTCTCTCTCTCTCTCTCTCTCTCTCTCAAGGTACATAGTAGCCACTGTGAGGATAACGAAGACATATTGCCTTTATCATTCAAGCTTATCTCCTCTTACTGACTCGTCTCGCTATCACTCTACCTTTTCTGTCTCGCTCACGTACACATCCTCTCTCGGGTGAGGAGCTTCTCTGACTATCTCTCTATAAAGACTTCCTCCTGGTGTCCTCCTCTCTCTCTCCACTCTCTCTCTCTCTCTCTCTCTCTCTCTCTCTCTCTCTCTCCTCTCATTCCTCTTCGATTCTCTTTATATTACTTTTTTTATTCAGTTTCTGTCTTTCACAATTCTCTCTCTCTCTCTCTCTCTCTCTCTCTCTCTCTCTCTCTCTCTCTCACCTTTATCACCCTTCCTTCCCTCGCCAGTATTACTTTCACCTCCCATTCTATTCCTGTTTAAACGTCTACTAAATTCTCTCTATGTTGCCATTCCACTCTTTATCTCTCCCTCTCTCTCTTTCTCTCATTTTCTTTGTGTCTCACTTTCTACGTCTATATTTGTATGTATGTATGAATATTATGTATGTATGTATGTATGTTATGTATGTATGTATGTATGTATGTATGTATGTATGTATGTATGTATGTAGGTATGTATGTATGTTCCCGGACTACATAGGTACCTTGTCCCGCCAGAACCGCGTCATAACACATACTGGGGACAAGACAGTGTTAACTAACATGACTCACTTTATATAAGATACAACTTTGGTCTCAGAGCTTTGAGGACTTAACAAACTCATTCCCGGAGCTTATGTGAGGGAGAGTGAGAGTGAGTGAGGGAGAGTGAGGGAGAGTGATAGTGAGGGAGAGTGAGAGTGAGAGTGAGGGAGAGTGAGAGTGAGTGAGTGAGAGTGATAGTAAGGGAGGAGAGTGATGTGAGGAGGAGGTGAGGAGAGTGAGGTGAGGAGGAGGTGATGGTGAGGAGGAAGAATGAGGGAGGTGAGGGAGGAGGTGAGTGAGGAGGTGAGGAGGAGGTGAGGTGAGGAGGTGATGGTGAGGAGGTGAGTGGTGAGGAGATGAGGTGATGGTGAGGAGGTGAGGTGAGAGGTGGTGAGTGGGTGGGTGAGGTGATGGTGGGGAGGTGGTGGAGGGTGGGGCAGGGTGGGGGGAGGGAGGGTGGGGTGAGGAGAGTTAATGGGAGGTGGTGAGGGAGAGTGATGGTGAGGGAGGTGGTGATGGAAGGTAGAGCGAGGTGAGGGAGAGTGAGAGTGAGAGTGAGTGAGTGATAGTGAGGGAGGGAGAGTGATGGTGAGGGAGAGTGAGAGTGAGGGAGGGAGAGTGATAGTGAGGGAGGGAGAGTGATAGTGAGGGAGTGAGAGTGATGGTGAGGGAGGAAGAATGAGGGAGAGTGAGTGAGGGAGGGAGAGTGAGTGAGGTAGAGTGAGTGAGACTGAGTGGGAGAGAGTGAGGGATAGAGAGTGTAAGCAAGATTTATAGTGAAAAACAATGGGAGAGAGAGACGGAAAGCAAGAGAATGTAAAAGTAAGAGAATGATAAATTATATAACAGAAAAAGAGAGATAGAAAGTGAGAGAGAATCAAAGAGAAGGAGAAAATGTAAGAAAGAGTAAGAACCAGAAAGAAGGGTGCTTCTAGAGAGAGAGAGAGAGAGAGAGAGAGAGAGAGAGAGAGAGAGAGTCAGGTTACAACGTACTTCACCTCGAACCTTACACCGTCAAGGAACTTTCTCTCTCTCTCTACCTGGTGGACGTGTGTATGATCTAGCTGTCATTATTTATACAGTCGTACATAAAGAGAAGGATCAAGCAGGTATCAGAGGTGCTTATAGTCATTGTTGTGAGGGAGAGAAGGTAGGAGGGAGGTAGAGAGGGAGAGAGAGAGGGAGGGGAGGAAGGGAGAGAAGGGAGTAGGAAGGAATGAAGGTGGTTGAGTGAGAGGACGGTAGGGAATGGGTGGGTGAGAGGATGGGGGAGGTAGGGACGGTGAGGGACGGAGGTAGGGAAGAGGGGTGGGTTGGGTGGGTGAGGGAAGGGTGGACAAGAGGAACTATGGAAGGTAAGGAGGGAGGGTGAGAAGGAGGAAGTGAGATAGAGAGGGAGGGAGGTGAAGGAAGGAGGGAGGGAGAGACAGACGATGGGAGAGAGATTATGAGAGAGTGAGGAAGAGAGGGAGAGAATGGTTGAGGGAGGATGGGGGGTGAAATTGAGAGAGGAAGAGATATCATGAAAGCATAAGGGAGATAGTGAAAGAGGGAGGGAGAGGCTGAGTATGAGGGGAAATATAAGAGAACACCATAATTACACACACACACACACACACACACACACACACACACACACACACACACACACATACTTCCTCCTTGCTGCCAACCCCTCGAGGGAAAACTTATCGTACCGCACCTCATGAAGAGCTAGTGGGAGGGAGAGGGAGAGGGAGAAGGGGGGTAGGGGTTGCCAGGACGTAATTGTATCCCGTAATTAATGGCTGTGTTCTCCCACCCTGAGATTACCAACGGCGTACCAGGGGGCCAATTTGCTCAAGTGATATACAGGACTGTAGTTTGGGGAAGAAATAATGTCCCTGAAATTTTACTTTTTTTTTTTACCTTTTTCTTTTTTTTTAACCTATTTTATTTTGTGGGTTGAGTCTATTTCGTTAAATGTCTTTTGATTACTCGTACGTTGCACCCCCACCCTACCTGACACAACGCGTGCCTCGTCTGGGAGTTATCGTACAATGGTTAGTGTGAGTAGAGGGTGTTGTTATTGTCTTGGCCTGAGCTATACCTGAGTGCTGCCACAGGAAGAAGAAGAAGAAGAAGAAGAAGAAGAAGAAGAAGAAGAAGAAGAAGAAGAAGAAGAAGAAGAAGAAAGATTGTTGGTGGAGAATGAGGATGAGGAGGAGGGAAAGAAAAGGGAGAAAAAATGAGAAGAGTGATGAAGGAGAAGAATGATGGAAAAGGAAGAGAAGAAAAATAGCCAAGGAATGAGGGAGAAAGAGAAGAATGAAAAAAAATCTAATTAAGAATAACCGGATACGTTACTTGCCCACGAACCGTTACCATGGGAGTAACTATCCAATTACTGATGACCTTACATTAAATTAATATAGTTACTGGTGTAAACTGTCTCGACTTCCCGTTTTCTGTATCCCTTAACAAACTCATAACTTATCACCATGGAAACATTTGGTCAATTTGGGAGTAATTTGCACCAAAACATAACCATGTGGACATTTTTCATCATGTTGATCAAACATAGCAACATGGTACACACACACACACAGACACACAGACATACAGACAGACAGACAGGCAGACAGACAGATAGAAAAACAAGGAGAGACAGAGAGACTAACAGAGAGAGACAAAAAGACAGACAGATAGCTAGACAGACATAAACATACATACACAGATAGACATACAGACATACACACAGACAAACACACAAACACACAAACACACAAACACCAATACCATATCCTCCCCCCCCCCGCCTCCCTACACTTACCAGTTGGCTAATTATAGAAGTAATGTCAATAATACCAATAAGAGAAACAAAGAGTAAAACCCACTTGAACCAGGGACACATACCAACCAATACATCTTCATTAATTCACCGTGTTAAACCCCCCTCAGCCATAACAAGGTCGTACCCTGAACTAGTTGACGATTTATGGACAAGGATTAAGTCATTTTTGTTATAGATCTGGAAATTGATTTTGGAATTAATCCGATTAAGAGTTTGAGGTGAGGGTGGTGTGCTGTGCCTACTGTGTGTGAGCTAAATGTTTGTGTGTGTGTGTGTCTGTCTGTCTGTCTGTCTGTCTGTCTGTATTTGCTTTTCTCTTTTTTCTCTATATTTTTTCTATTTATTTTCTGTATACTCTCTCTCTCTCTCTCTCTCTCTCTCTCTCTCTCTCTCTCTCTCTCTCTCTCTCTCTCTCTCTCTCTCTCTCTCTCTCTCTCTCTCTCTCTCTCTCTCTCTCTCTCTCTCTCTCTCTCTCTCTCTCTCTCTCTCTCTTTTTAATATTTATCAAATATCAATATAAATTTTCTATATCATAATCGAGTCAGAATATTACTGATGTGTTTATGTTTATTTACGTTCGCGAAAGATCCAACCCTGAATTAATTTACGTTTCGGAAGATCTAACATAAAGTTAAATATCGTTCGTGTATGAAGTGAATGAATAAATGTAGATCCATTCCGCCTATTGTGACTGTCTAACGGTGTGTTGACGTTCGTATAAGAAGCTTTAATCCGGTGTATTATCGTTGTCTTCAAGTTTGTTGACGTTCGTGACAGCTGGAGTAATCCGAGATCCAGTAGTGTGTGTTACAGAGGCACTGGTTGACGAATGAGAGAGAGAGAGAGAGAGAGAGAGAGAGAGAGAGAGAGACATAAACTGAAAGAAAGTTTATTATAAGTTCCACATCTTTTACTCGAGTTATACTTTCCCCTTTCGCTTTCTCTCGCTTTTTAATTCAATCTCTCTCTCTCTCTTTCTCTCTCTTTGCCGGAGGTCACCACCGGGTCAAGTCAACAACACTCAGAAGATGGAGATCAGGTCATGTTCAGCTGGACCGACACTCCTTGATCCCCTGGGGTCAGGTCCAATACAGGTCATCCTCACTAGTCCGGGAATAACACTTCAGAATCAGGTCATCAGCTGACCAGAATCCCCCCCCCCCCGGGAATTAAGCTCCGTTTCAGGTCCTCAGGTCATCGGATCTCCTAATTCACAGGTTCCTTTTTAACTCTCAGGAATTCAGGTCCTGGTTATATTCAAAGTCAACAAGTCTCCTTAATCACAAACAACATTCCAGATCAGGGTCAGGTCATTGAACATACAGGACACATAAATCACATCCAGGTCCTCCCTAGTCAATATCAGAGAACAGGTCCATAGATAACCAGGTCTCGTAACACACACACACACACACACACACACACACACATATATAGCACTTCCAGGTCCCCTCCTAGTCGCTCTCAGGTCATGGTCAGGTCCCCAAGAGACAATCAAAGTTTGAGTTAGGTCAGTCACGAGCGGTTGAGGAAGTGAAGGTGAGGGCAGTGAGGTGTGAAATGAAAGGTTGGGGCCCATAGGGACTTGAGACACCTCGAAGACGAATCTCCCCTCTCTTTCCTCCTCCCGTCCATCTCTCATCCCCCTCCCGTCCCTCTCTCACCCCCCCTCTCTCCCCTTCCACTCCTACTAGTTCCCCCATCCCTCTTCCTTCATTTCCTTCTCCCCCCCCCTTCCTCATCCTCTCTCTCATCCCCATCCTCTCCTTCACCTCTGATAACCTCACCCCACCCTCCCTCCTCTTCCCACCTCCCCTCTCTCCCTCTCACCCCCCCTCCCTCCCTCTCTTCCCCCTCCCCCTCTCACCCACGCCTATTCTTGGTAACTTTACAAAACTAGAACGAGACCATACAAACACCTATACATTTCAAGAGGAACTGAAAGGATAAATCTCATTGAAACTTTACACAAATTAAAGGACCTCAACTCAAAAAGAAAATCAAGATAAAATTGTTTTTGTTTTAGTATTAAGAAGAAAAAAGTGGATGTTTAGTTTATTTAGTATTTATATCTAGTAATATATTTTTTTGTTATGAGTTCTAGTTATTAATGGAATGATTTTAATGAAGGTTATTGGATTTTATGGGGTAATTTTAAGTAAAGGACTGACAAACGTATGATTAATATGTGAAATAATTTACATACATACATACATACATACATACATACATACATACATACATACATACATATACTTCCTACAAGCGATCAGCCTCACAAAGAAAAAACAAAACATTAATAAAAGTAGAAAAACCACACCAACAACAACAACAACAACAACAACAGCAACAAAAACAACAACAACAACAACAACAACAACAACAACAACAACAACAACAACAACAGAGGCCAAATCCAACAATCCTTCCATCACCACCACCAAATTTTCACGTATTTTCATTTAATCTGTTTTACGCCTGCGTGACCATAAACCTAATTCAGTCACCCGCGCCCATATACGCCCACTTTTAACAGATTTGTTGACGGTGGGCGTTTATAGGGCGTGAACTGATGGCTAAAGTTAATATTTATGAATTAACTATCAGTAGTCCGCTCGTAAAAGGTCGAAATAACATGTACACAAGACAGATGGTTTTAACATTATGAAAAAAAGTTAATGGTATTTCACTTTTTTTTGAGGGGAGTTCAGACAGGGTTAAAAAGGGGTGGGAGATTAGGTTTTAGATATTTCACTGTCTTTTTAAGGGAGGATTCACACAGGGTGGAAAAATAGGGTGGAGGGAGTGGGGGAGGGATGGGGGGTGGGGGGAGAATCAGGGGGTGTTTCAGACATTAGTACCAATACAAAGAATCATTGCCAGTACGAGCAATCATTATCGCCAGGCGTTTCATTTTCCCTTTAAGAATAGTCTCTTCTTTGTTTAAACTCAATACCAGTTTATGTTAGGTTTTGGTCACGCAATTACCGGAAACTCAGACGATAAAACCATCCCCAAAAGTATGACTTCGAGTGCCAGTACGAGCGATAAACATCACCAGGTGTTCTCTCTCTCTCTCTCTCTCTCTCTCTCTCTCTCTCTCTCTCTCTCTCTCTCTCTCTCTCTCTCTCTCTCTCGACTAAGATACAAGAACATAAACCTATAGGAATAAGAAGATGAAATGATAAAAGATAATAGGAAAGAGAGAGAAAGAGAGAGAGAGAGAGAGAGAGAGAGAGAGAGAGAGAGAGAGAGAGAATAAAATTACTAAACAACAGAAAAATTAAAAATCATGTAAAAAAACCCATTGACGTGCGTGTATGAGTGAATACCATAAGGTGTTCCCCCAGTGGTGTATAGGTGGAGGGACGTGTTGCTGATGAGTGTTACTGACAGGTGAGGAGTGTTACTGGCAGGTGAGGAGTGTTACTGGCAGGTGAGAAGTGTTACTGGCAGGTGAGAAGCAACTGAAGTATAAATCAATAAGGTAAATCATGGGAGAGCCTTGTTATAACAGCAAATTACCATAACCCTTACAATAATTAGATAAAACAACACTAAATGATAAGACACATCGAGTTATCATATATAAATTCAGAGTAAATATATATAGATGTGTGCATATATTGTTGCAGTGTGTGTGTGTGTGTGTGTACGATATGACATTCGACCTACATACTAGAAGCCGCCCACTCAACACCCGGGTCGAGGTAGATAGATTAAAGGAGAACAGGTAGATGATAGAGAGATGAGAGAGAGAGAGAGAGAGAGAGAGAGAGAGAGAGAGAGAGAGAGAGAGAGAGAGAGAGAGAGAGAGAGAGAGAGAGAGAGAGAGAGAGAGAGAGATGTACAAACACAGAGATATAAACAGCCGGACAGACACAAAGACATCTACACAGACACACACAGAATACAAAGACAGCGACAGCCACACAGACACATCCAGCCCACAGACACATCCAGCCACACAGACACATCCAGCCCACAGACACATCCAGCCCACAGACATACTCACCTCAGTATTCAAATGCGGACTGAGTAGGAAACAGCAGGGGGCGTCATTACCCTTCGTTATACCCCGAGTATAGAGAAGTAATTATTTCACCCACAAGCTTCAGGTAATTAACTAAGCAGGTGAGCCTCTAATGACGGTGTTAATTACATTCCTGGGTGAGTTTTAAGCAAATTGATCTCTTCTTATACAAGTCAATATGTGGGAAGGTGGAATTAAGAGAGTGGGTCAGGTTTTAAATAACTGTTTTCATTTGGTTAATCTTTCACGTCTCTTTGTCTCTCTATCTCTCCTCGCTCTCTTTCTCCCTCTCTCTCTCTGTCTGATATATACTCAAACAAACAATAACGCACACACAAACACGTACACATACACACATACTGTACGTACATACATACACTAGAGAGTGACTTTACCATACGAGGGGGCAACATATATGAAAAAACTCTACGGTAATCGCCACCCACATTTCACTTACTTGGCCCGTGTGATTCTCCCGCCCTCTTTGTCAGGACACGCGCACACACACACACACACACACACACACACACACACACACACACACACACACACACACGCGCGCGCGCGCGCACACACACCAATTAAATTACAATACTTCTCGTTATTTCCCAAACAAGTAAATGAAATCTCACTCGATGTTGAAATCAGACTTTTTTTTTTTAACACGTGAAAACTTTCGTTCCTAAAACTGATTCACTAAAACATGACAATTTCGTAGAAGTAAAATAATAAAAAAATAAATTGCCCGAATAAGTGAAATATTTTATTCATGATTTGTGTCGTGAATTTAATGGGTATTAATATTAACTAAAAGCAAAAACATTACAGGTATTTTATTTCAACTGATACAGCAAAATTCACACACAAAAATTCAGGTGTAAACATTAGCCAGGTGTGATGGTTAATTTTGTGAATATTAAAACAGAATTAGTTATCGATTTAAGGGTGGTGGTAATAATTGCTTTAGTAGTTAACACGTACAGTACAGTATTAATTATCTTAATCCAATTTTATAATATTAATTATAATTATCGACTTTATTTATTCCGTGTTTTATTATTAGTAATTTTTTGGTTAATATTATAATTTATGTTACAATTAATTATATCATGTTTGGTCCTTACGTTTTATGTATAATTAACTTAGTAGGAATTAAATGGTATTAATAATAAGCTTGAAGAGATTATAGGAAGTGATATAATTATTATAGGGAAGTTATATACATTATTGTTATACACCATTATACCCCGGCCATATAATGAATATATTACTGCTATAGACCTGAAATATGTGACTATGAGAGAGTATAACAACATATGTGTGTGTTATATACCAATATATTCTGTCCCTTTAACGAATAAGTCGACATATTTTTTATATATATAATTATACAACGTTTATGGGGAGGATAGGGATATATTTGAGTATTATTTGCTGTTATAGGGTGTGTGTGTGTGTGTGTGTGTGTGTGTGTGTGTGTGTGTGTGTGTGTGTGTGTGTGTGTGTGTGTGTGTGTGTGTGTGTGTGTGTGTGTGTGTGTGTGTGTGTGTGTGTGTGTCTGTGTGTGTCTGTGTGTTTGTGTGTGAAGAGAAAAGACAAGTAGCAAGATTATGGATAGCAGGACATAGACAGATAAACAGATACCAAAAAAGAGAGACATAAACAAAGATACAGACAGAGGAGAAGGAATGAGGAGGCAAAATAGAAAAGACAGAGATGAGAATAAGAATTAAAAGAGAATATACAAGAGAAAGGGAAAGAGATACAGACGGAGATAGATAAAGAAATATAAAAAAGAAAATACAAAGAGAGAGAGAGAGAGAGAGAGAGAGAGAGAGAGAGAGAGAGAGAGAGAGAGAGAGAGAGAGAGAGAGAGAGAGAGAGAGAGGTTTCATCAGCACGCCAAATAATATAAACATCATTTTTATATAGACAGTCGACGGAAAATTTACACAACAACTCACTGTCATGCGGCTAAACAAATTCACACACTCACAAAAAAATTAAAAACAAAAATTAGTTGTGCCTCTGGGCGGTCCAGCTACCTGAAGTGTAGTTTGGTCAATAACACTAGGTAGGTGTGTGTGTGTGTGTGTGTGTGTGTGTGTGTGTGTGTGTGTGTGTGCGTGTGTGTGTAGGAGATAGAAAGAATAATAAAAAGGAGACAGAACGAACACGAAAGGCGAGGAGAGAGAGAGAGAGAGAGAGAGAGAGAGAGAGAGAGAGAGAGAGAGAGAGAGAGAGAGAGAGAGAGAGAGAGAGAGAGAGAGAGAGAGAGAGATTAACGATAGCTACCCCCCCCTTACTGTCTCTCTATCTCACTACAGAAACCAATTACAGGTAAGTAGATGCCAATTACATTTAGACCAGTGTTGGGATAACAATTACAGTGTATTATTGATATGTAGATAAGATATAACCATTAATTAACCTCTGAGTATTGATAAAGAAGAAGAAATACAACAACAACAAATAACAAACACAACAACAACAACAACAAAATCATAAAAAACAAACACCCTGACAAAACCATAAAACAAAACACTCCCCCACAAAACCATAAAATAAACACTCCCCACAAAACCATAAAACAAACACCCCACAAAACCATAAAACAAACACTTCACAAAACCATAAAAACAAACACTTCACAAAACCATAAACAAACACTCGACAAAACCATATAAAACAAACACCCCACACAAAACTATAAAAACAAACACTTACAAAACTACAAACAAACACTTCTTGACAAAACCATAAAACAAACACCCCCCACAAAACCATAAAACAAACACCCCCCACAAAACCCCAAAACAAGATCATTAGTATGCCCCAAAATACTCTCCCCCTCCATGGGTCCCTGATCTTGCCTTGGACATACGGTAACTAACACAGCCTCTTGTTTTGGGGTGTATGTTTTTTCTTTCTTCCCGGTGTGGCTGCTAATCCTCCGCCAGCAACGACGCGCAGTTGGAGTAATCCCGACTTAATCGCCGCAAAAGCTGATATAATCTCTTGTAATCCGTGAAGTAATCACCTCGTTGAAGTAACTGGTCGTTTGCTCTCCCTCTCCCTTTATCCTAGAGTTTACTGGGTGTAGGAGTTGAGAGGGGGAGAGAAAAGGGGATAGAGAGAGAGAGAGAGAGTAAAGGGACACAAAGGGACGGGAGAGAGAGAGATAGAGAAAGAGAGAGAGAGAGAGAGAGAGAGAGAGAGAGAGAGAGAGAGAGAGAGAGAGAGAGAGAGAGAGAGAGCGCAACAGGGGCAACAGAGTGGTAAGCTCTATGGTCAGCATCACCCAAGTTTGAATGACTGTCGTAATGGTGATTATTATCTCTCCCTCTCTCGATGTCTCTCTGCCTCTATCTCTCTCATTTAATATAATGTCTATATTAGTGTATGCATGTATGTATGTATATGTATATATGCATGTATGTATGTATGTATATGTATATATGTATGTATGTATGTATGTATGTAAGTTTCAACTCAATATATCTGTGTATACATATACCCTACATGTACGAATGAATTTAAGACACCAAGACTAAACACACAGACACACACACACACACACACACACACACACACACACACACACACACACACACACACACACACACACACACACACACACACACACACACACACACACACACACACACACACACACACACACACACACACACACACACACATACACACACACACACACACACACACACACACACACACACACTCACACACACAGTCATAATTACAGTGTATACGCATATTTCAAACCCTACATATACGCTATAGCTGCAGGCGGCGTATAACCATCACAAGCTTGAAACTAAACAATAACCTTATACTTGGAGAGGCTTAAGTCACTCAGATACACCAACTTAACGCACGTCTTATAGTTCAAGTCTTTAAGAATATTGAGTTTCGTTTAGGATGTAAATGAATATATAAGAGATATTGTGATTTTGTTTATTTTGTTTTTGATTTTAATGTTATGAGTGATGTAAGGAAGGAAGTTAGATGGTGATAGTAACTGTGTGTGTGGTGGTCAGGAGAGAGAGAGAGAGAGAGAGAGAGAGAGAGAGAGAGAGATGTGGCACAAGACATAAAGTATAACGTGAAAAGAAGATGAGGAAAAGGGTAGACAGAAGATGTAGAAGAAGAGGGGAAGGAGAAGAAGTGAAAGACAAGAAGAAGAAAACATAGAAAAGAGAGGAAGAAGAGACGGAAGAGACGGAAGAGAGGAAGACATAGTAGATAAGAGGAAAGATTTTTTTTTTTCCTTCCTTTGAATTCATCTCGAAGGTAATCCAGTTCATTTGCATAAGACTCCCCATAACATCAAGGAGGGTATCCATTACATCATCTTCTATATCACAGAAAACGGATCCCTGTGACCTTCTCATAGCGGGGTAACTGTCTTAATATATTGCAGAAAACGGAATATGCGACTTTATGATTTCCCTTCACCCTAACCTAACCAAAAATAACCAAAACCTAACCTAACCTAATCTAACTTAACGTAATCTAACCTAATCTAACTAAATCTAATGTAACCTATTCTAACCAAAACCTAACCTAATCTAACATAACGTAATCAAACCTAACCTAACCTATCTCCCCCCTAGCCTATCTAGTTATCAATCTATCTACCTACATATTATCTCTCTATCTCTCATCATTCTCTCTCTCTCTCTATCTCTCATCATTCTCTCTCTCTCTCTCTCTCTCACCAGCACCCAGGGTTGCCAACGCCACTAATGTACGTACCTCTTCAACATGCGTGTTATTGTACCCTCATTCTCCCACCACTTAATAGTATATAATTACACCTTGGCAACCCTGAACATGACGATTATAGGGCGATAACTGAACCAGCCGAGAGATACCTACTATAATTACCTGCTTTACTGATACCTTCTATAATTACCTGGTCTGTTAATATCGTAAATATGTCACTCTTGGACTTTATTGGAAGAAGAGTCGGTATAATGCGTGTAATTGGACTAATTTGTGGTGTTATAACTCAACTTACCTGTACAATTAAAGGTGTATCTGGGTGATTATGTGAAATTTTAGAGGTGTTGATGTGGCTGTATGTAAGTATGTATGTATGTATGTATGTATGTATGTATGTATGTATGTATGTATCTATGTATGTACCACCAGATATTTCCAATAGCGAACTTATTCATTAATTCAGCTTAATTAAAAAAATCTTAATAAAAAAACTCAGGTAACACAACTACCAGAATTACCTGTTATTGACTCACTTTTTTTATTATTCATTAACCAAATTCAAACATTGATTGGGCAGGTATGACTCCCCTCACCCCTCACCATCATCTCCCCCTCACTACCCCTCCCTCACTCACTTCCCTCACCATCTCTCCCTCACCATCACCCCCCTCACTACCCCTCCCTCACTCACTTCCCTCACCATCTCTCCCTCACCATCACCCCCCTCACTACCCCTCACCATCTCCCCGCCATCACCCCCTCACTCACCTCCTCACTCACCTCACCATCTCTCCTCACCATCACCCCCCACCACCTCCTCACTCACTCTCACCATCTCCTCAACACCATCACCCCCTCACTACACCTCCCTCACTCACCTCACCATCTCTCCTCGCCACCTCACTCACCTCCTCACTCACCTCACCATCTCTCACCATCACCTCACTACTCCCTCCTCACTCACTTCCCTCACCATCTCTCCCTCACTACCCCTCCCTCACTCACCTCCCTCACCATCTCTCCCTCAGGTATACCAAGTCAGCTACAACACTCAAGACGTAATACAGGTAGACATTATCTTTGTACAGGTAATGAATGAATGTATTTATAGAACTCCTGCTAAACGTCAGTGGTGTACAAACTCGTCCTATCTTATCCCTGGATGACTACCAAAGACAGTAATCATTGGCTGGGAGCGCGGTACTGCTGTTCAATCACAGAGAGCTTCATGTTTGAACACGACTCTAACGCTCCCAGCCAATGATTACTGTCTCTGGTAGTCACTCAAGGATGTGATTGGCTGAGCTTAAACACCAGTGACTGACCTACGTGGACTATAGTTCAGGTAAAGTCTCAGTGTGATTTTGGTGTCATTTTAGAGGGGGAGGGGAGCATCAACCAGTTAGATACAGTCTTAAATCTCTACAGTTAAAAGGAATTTTCGTTAACTGGCTTCAGTAAATACAAACACAAATATAAACACATTCTAACTGCACCTCATTTAGTGTTGACACGTCCAAAACCTAAAATTCTAATACTATCAATGTTTATATTCCTCTGAGTGACGGGTACAGTTACCATGGTTACGTCAAATAATGTTTACATAGACCACCTGAAGATTAGACCCACCCAAGCTAATTTTACCTGAAGATTAACCAACCTTAGCGATACCTGTAGGGTTAAGTTTGGTTAGGTTAGGTTAGATTAAGTTAGGTTAGGCTAGATTAGGTTAGGTTAGGCTAGGTTTGGCTAGATTAGGTTAGGTTAGGTTAGGCTAGATTAGGTTAGGTTAGGTTAGGTTAGGTTAGGCTAGGTTAGGCTAGGTTAGGTTAGGTTAGGTTAGGCTAGGTTAGGTTAGCTTAGGCTAGGCTAGGCTAGGTTAGGTTAGGTTAGGTTAGATTAGGCTAGGCTAGATTAGGTTAGGTTAGGTTAGGCTAGGTTACGTTAGGCTAGGTTAGGTTAGGCTAGGTTAGGTTAGGTTAGGTTAGGCTAGGCTAGGCTAGATTAGGTTAGGTTAGGCTAGGCTAGGCTAGATTAGGTTAGGTTAGGTAAGGTTAGGCTAGATTAGGTTAGGTTAGGTTAGGCTAGGTTACGTTAGGCTAGGTTACGTTAGGCTAGGCTAGATTAGGTTAGGTTAGGTTTGGCTAGATTAGGTTAGGTTAGGTTAGGCTAGATTAGGTTAGGTTAGGTTAGGTTAGGTTAGGCTAGGTTAGGCTAGGTTAGGTTAGGTGAGCATTAAGGTGGCTAATCCTCAATTGAAATAATCTAGGGTGTCTAATCTTCAAGTGGTACATCTACAGCACTATATCAAAGCAATTCTTCACAACTTAAAACATCATAACACAGTATCCCCCCAAAAAATTAATTAATATTTAAGGTAAAAGTCTCATAAATTTTCCCATTAAACCTGACATACTATAAAATATTTTCTCGGCGCGTCAATATTTTCCTGTGTTGTCCTGATGATGGTGAAAACATTTACTGAAACGCAAACAAACACGGGCCAGGAGTATTATGTTACAGTGCAGCCTGTCATTACTCCAAAGAGAGAGAGAGAGAGAGAGAGAGAGAGAGAGAGAGAGAGAGAGAGAGAGAGAGAGAGAGAGAGAGAGAGAGAGAGAGAGAGAGAGAGAGGAGAGAGAGAGAGAGAGAGAGAGAGAGAGAGAATCCCACACATTTCAGTGGATATTATAGGTTGAGATAGAGACATACAGACAGACAGACAGACAGACAGACAGACAGACAGACAGACAGACAGACAGACAGACAGACAGACAGACAGACAGACAGACAAACAGACAGACAGACAGACAGACAGACAGACAGACAGACAGACAGACAGACAGACAGACAGACAGACAGACAGACAGACAGACAAACAGTAAACCAGATGAACATAATTTAGACATAACCTCCAAAACACGCACACACACTCTCTCAAGAAGGGAATTTTTAAGCTCCAGAAATACTACTGAATATCTACAAGAGGTTGTTTACTGTAAGGAAACCACTCAAGGGCAAAAGGTCAGAGGTCAACATACAGTTAAGGCTGACACTAACAAGGCCTTTCACCTGACTGGTCTGGACCTACCATGAAGGCTCCTTGAGAGATATAATAAGGAAAGGTAAACTTTTTTCTTTTTTGCTTCAATAAATGTTCGTAATTGACGGATTTTATTTTATTTTCTGAACGTGATTTCTTATTGTACGTAATTTTTATTGTACGTGATTTTTTAGTGAAAGTGATTTTTATTGTACGTGATTTTTAGTGTACGTAGTGATTTTTAGTGTACGTGATTGTTTGCGTACGTTATTTTTAGTGTACGTGATTGTTTGCGTACGTTATTTTTAGTGTACGTGATTTAAATGTATGTGTGACTTTATGTAAATGGCATTCAGTGTGTATTCTCTCTCACCAGGTGTAACATAAACCAGCATCATCAACACTCTACACTACTAACCTTTTTACCGGTAGAGATGCACACAACAACACAACACTGGCAGGCACTTGTCCGTAAAACACGAGAGAGCACAGCGTGTACACACATGTGTCAGCGGAAACAACTGTAAATTGTGGCATCCAAGTGTGTGTGTGTGTGTGTTGTGTCTGTCTCTATGTCTGTCTATCTGTCTATTTTGCTGTCTGTTTGTCTGTCTCTATGTCTATTTTGTATGTCTGCTTGTCTGCCCATCTGCCCATTTTGCTGTGTCTGCTCTGTCTGCTCCCTATGTCTGCTCATCTGCTCATTTTGTCTATTTTGCTGTCTGTTTGTCTGTCTATCTGTCTATTTTCCTGTCTGTTTGTCTGTCTCTATGTCTGTCTATCTGTCTATTTTGCTGTCTCTTTGTCTGTCTCTATGTCTATCTATCTGTCTATTTTGCTGTCTGTTTGTCTGTCTACCTGTCTATTTTGCTGTCTGTTTGTCTGTCTCTATGTCTGTCTATCTGTCTATTTTCCTGTCTGTTTGTCTGTCTCTATGTCTGTCTATCTGTCTATTTTGCTTTCTCTTTGTATATATAACACTCAAATATATCCCTATCCTCTCCATAAACGTTGTATACTTATATATAACAAAAAATATGTCGACATATTCGTTAAAGGGACAGAATATACTGGTATATAACACACACATATGTTGTTATACTCTCTCATAGTCACATATTTCAGGTCTATAGCAGTAATATATTCACTATATGGCCGGGGTATAATGGTGTATAACAATAATGTATATAACTTCCCTATAATAATTATATCACTTCCTATAATCTCTTCAAGCTTATTATTAATACCATTTAATTCCTACTAAGTTAATTATACATAAAACTTAAGGACCAAAAATAATATAATTAATTGTAACATAAATTATAATATTAACCATATAATTACTAATAATAAAACACGGAATAAATAAAGTCGATAATTATAATTAATATTATAAAATTGGATTAAGATAATTAATACTGTACTGTACGTGTTAACTACTAAAGCAATTATTACCACCACCCTTAAATCGATAACTAATTCTGTTTTAATATTCACAAAATTAACCATTACACCTGGCTAATGTTTACACCTGAATTTTTGTGTGTGAATTTTGCTGTATCAGTTGAAATAAAATACCTGTAATGTTTTTGCTTTTAGTTAATATTAATACCCATTAAATTCACGACACAAATCATGAATAAAATATTTCACTTATTCGGGAAATTTATTCTTTAATTATTTTACTTCTACGAAATTGTCATGTTTTAGTGAATCGGTTTTAGGAACGAAAGTTTTCACGTGTTAAAAAAAAAAGTCTGATTTCAACATCGAGTGAGATTTCATTTGTTTGGGAAATAACGAGAAGTATTGTAATTTAATTGTGTGTGTGTGTGTGTGTGTGTGTGCGTTTCTGACAGAGAGAGAGAGAGAGAGAGAGAGAGAGAGAGAGAGAGAGAGAGAGAGAGAGAGAGAGAGAGAGAGAGAGAGAGAGAGAGAGTGAGAGAGACCCCAGAACGAGTAACTGAAATGCGGGTAGTAATGTCCGTAGACTTTATTAAATCCTTCGCAACCTATAATAAGTCGCTCTCTAGTGTATAATATGTATGTATGTATGTATGTATGTCTTGCGTGTGTGTGTATGTGTATGTATGTGTGCGTATAATATGTTCTCTCTAAGGCCTGACCTACATGTGCCGTTTTTCTCCACTATAGAAGACTTGTTGTTTTTAAAGGGTAACTTGTGTGTTTTAGGGCAGAGGACCGGCTGACGTTGAGGGTCCGGTTATCACAGTTAGGTGCGTCTCCTGAAAAAGAAGAGAGGAAGGGGAGGGGGTAAATGGAGAGGAAGGGAGGAAGGAAAGAGGAGAGGAAGGGAGGGAAGAAAAGAGAAGGGAAGGGAGGGAGGAAAGAGGAGAGGAAGGGAGGGAAGAAAAGCGAAGGGAAGGAAGGGAGGAAAGAAAAGAGGGGAGGGAGGGGGGAAGAAAAGAGGGGAGGGAGGGGGAAAGAAATGAGGGGAGGGAGGGGAGAAGAAAAGAGGAGAGTAAGGGAGGGAAGAAGAGGGGAGAGGAAGAGAGGAAGGAAAGAGTAAAAGAAGAGAAGAAGGAAAGAAGAGCAGGGAAGAAGGGAGGGGGAAGAGAGGAGGGGGAAGGAACAAGGAATAGAAGAGAGTAATTGAAGAGAATATGAGATAGAAGAGAAAGAAAGAGAAAGGAATGAGGTGGGAAAGATGGAGGTGAGAAGTATGGTAGAGGGGGAGGAGAGAAAGAGAGAGAGAGAGGATTTAGGGAAAGGAGGAAAGGAAGAAGAATGGAGATGAAGAGATTAGGAGAATGGAGAGGTGAAATGTGAGAGGAGGGGAAGAAGAATGAGGCTAAGAGGAAAAATCAGAGGAGGACGAGGAAGAGGAAAGGAGAGGAAGAGAAGAGGGAGAAGAGGAAAGGAGGAAAGAGAAAGAGAGAAAGATGCTTGATGATATAACCTAGAAGAAGAAGGAGTAAGAGGAGAAGGGAAGAGATGGTGGAATAGGAAGGTGAAGGAGGGATGGAGGAGGAGAGGGAGGTGAGGAAGGGAGGTAAGGAAGGAATTGGGGAGGGAAGGAGTGTAGTGAATGAGGGAAGAACGAGAGAGGGAGTCAGGGAGTCAGGGAGTCAGGGAGTCAGGGAGGGAGGACAAACTATATCACATCCTCCATCCTTCAGGACAGACACTTACACTGACATACACTGATGGTCTGCGTCAACCTCTAACCTTAAAACAACGCCAGTGTGGGCTTTAAGGCGAGCGAACGTTAGTCTGACGTAGCTCCCAGAAATCTGTTACTTAGGGTCAGCTAGGAAGGTCCACCAAGCAGTAAGGTCTTGTGTTTCTAGACAAGATAATTATGACATAGAGAGCTAACCTAACCTAACCTAACCAAAACCTAACCTAATCAAAAAAATTAACCTTACCAAACCAAACAAAAAACAAAGCCTTACCTAACCAAAAAAATCTAACCAAAAAAAACAAACAAACCTAACCAAACCTAACCCCCCAAAACTAATCCCACGCAAATCAACCAAAACAACCAAACCCAACCAAAAACAACCAAACCTAAATCAAAAAAAAAAAACATAACTCAACTTACCTAACTCAACCTAACCCTATAGACTCCCCATATATAAACAACATTTGACAGTACATATACACACTATTGTTCATTGTTATTATATTACAGTATACCGCGTTGCCGTGTGTTCTACGTGTGGATGAGATGACAATAACCGTGTTCAGTGTTGTGTCTCAATCCTATAATTCAGATTGTCAGGTGGTTTTTTTGTTTGTATTGAATGGAATTAACGGTTGATATTATAGTTAGTAAAGTGGTGTTAGAGTATTTTATTTTTGTTTTGTGCTTAACCTGATGATTAGTTCCTTCTCAGGTTATTTTCAACTTAGATTAAATATAGTAATGTTCACCTAATTTAACCTAACCTAATTTAACGTAACTTACCCTTAGCTAACTTAACATAGCGTAACCTAATCTAACATTAACCAAACCTAACCTAACCTAACCTAGCCTAACCTAACCTAACCTGGCCTAACCTAACCTAACCTATCCCTATAGTAGCTAGATATTGCAATATTCTCACTTATCCTATATCGTTACACTTAGCTACAGGGTGTCAGGTGTACCCATAGAGACGCCACCAAGGTGTAATGTGATCCTTAAGGAAGTACACCTGACAGGTAAAAAAAAGGTGACCTTATAACATTATTTTTTTCGCTGAGGAGAGAGAGAGATGGGAAGAGAGAGAGAGAGAGAGAGAGAGAGAGAGGGAGAGAGAGAGAGAGAGAGAGAGAGGAGAGGAGGAGAGAGAGAGAGAGAGAGAGAGAGAGAGGGGGGGAGTACGTGACAAGAAAGGTTGAGAGAAAGAGAGACAAACCAGACAAGCAAACTTTTCAGAAAGAGAAAGATAGGGAGAGAAAAGATAGGAGAAGCAGAGAGAAAGATGGGGAGGTAGAGAGAGAGAGAAACAGACAGACAGACAGACAGAGGTAAAGAAAGAGACAGAGACAAAAACGAGGAAACAGACAGACAAAGAGAGAGAGAGAGAGAGAGAGAGAAAGAGAGAGAGAGAGAGAGAGAGAGAGAGAGAGAGAGAGATCCTACAACACCATCCACCTCGTTTCCTGCACCACCATAAGAGGTAGGAGAGACCACCATAAACACACCACTTGAGAAAGGCTCTTGAGACAGCCATTACCATACGTGTATATCATCGATGAGTCTGTTATGACGCCATCGAGGTCATTCATGAGGAACCTTTGGCTGTTATCAAATATGGTTAATGTACCAGACTAGATGATTCTTCCTTCATTTCCTTCATTCAGTCATTCATAATTCTTGCCTTCCTTACTTCCTTCCTTCATTCATCATTCCTTCCTTCCTTCCTCCCTTTTCATTTATTCCTCATTCCTCAATTCTTCTTCCTCCTTTTCATTCTTCCTTCCTCCTCCTTCTCAATTCCCTCTCCATTTTCCTCCTCTCCACTAATCACACACACACACACACACACACTCTCTATCTCTCACAAGCCTCTAAATTTACAAAAATAGTTGAAACAGCAACAAAATTCTACAGTAGCGCTTCCTCCCCATAAACACGACACACGCCATATCTGACACACATAACCGTTCACACACACACACACACACACACACACACACACACACACACACACACACACACACACACACACACACACACACACAGACTGTCTTTATTTCCTTATTTCTCTCCCATCATTTCTACCTCCTTTTACTTTTTCTTCTTTTCTTCCTCACCTCCTCTTTCACCCCTTCCCCACCCCCCCCCTCCACTTTCACCTCCGTCTCCTTTTACTTTTCACACACGCCCCCTCTCTCATATTTCCTCCATTCTTCCCAACACCTCTCTGCCTCTTCCCATCTCCTCCTCTCCCTCCTTTTTCTTTCTCCATCTTCCTTCTCCCCTCCCCGTCTCCCCACCTCCCTAATGGAACTCTCCCCAGTGGCAATTTACGACACCAGAGACCGGCAAGGTTAAGCATATATCAGTCACACCAGGTAAGGTACGGTAAGTGTGTGCAGGTGTGTTCAGGTGTGTGGATGACAACACATGTGGAGAGTTGTGAGTCGTTTGCAGGTGTAGTAGGGTTGGGTGTTCGGACAGAGGTGTGTTGTCATATGTGCACATAACCTTTGTATTTATGTATGTGTCTGGAAATAAACATACACACACACACACAAACACACACACACACACACACACACACACACACACACACACACACACACACACACACACACACTACAACTATTAACATCCCTTTCTATTGCTAAATCCATCACTACAAACCACAACCACCACCCACACACCACCACCACCACCCACACCACCCACACACCACCACCCACACACCACCACCCACACACCACCACCCACACACCACCACCCACACACCACCACCACTACCCGCACCACCCACACACCACCACCCACACACCACCACCCACACACCACCACCCACACACCACCACCACACACCACCACCCACACACCACCACCCACACACCACCACCACTAGCCGTCTCTACCTACCTCTTCCATCCAATTTCCCTAACACAGAAACTAATAAAAGAACTCATAAGTGTTGGGTTTTTTTTTCCTCCCTGACGTAAAATAAAAAAAAATGTCTGAGTGTAATGTAAACAAGAGATGCGGGTGTTATCAAGGTGAGATGGAGGTCATTAGGAACACCTTTGTCTCTAATGTTGATGGTCATTAGGAACACATAACACCTGCCTCATCCCAGGTAATATACAGAGCCTATTTTCTTTCCTATGTCGTTTAATAAGTATAAGTGTGGGTGTAAGTACGTATAAGTGTGTGTATGTAAGTGTGGGTATAAGTGTGAGTATAAGTGCGGGTGTAAGTGTGTCTGTAAGTGTATGTGTAAGTGTAAGTCAGTCAGACACAGAAAGACAGACAAGAAGACACATAACAGACAAACTGGCAGGCACAGACAGACACACAGACGAAATTTAACAGACATACAGACAGACATACAGACAGGCACCAACACAGACAGACAGACACAGACACGAGATAGCAATTACTCACACTCGGGGTCCTAATCAAAACAGATAGCTCATCACTCACCTAATCATTAAGTAATTATCTCTGCCAGAATGACCTTATTAGGCAAGTTAGGTGCACCTGAAACTAATTAGTAAGGGTCATAGGCTCCTTTACCTGTAGTGTTGAACAGGTGTTAAGTCGTAGTGCTTGATGGTGCTGTGTTATGGCTGGTAAGGGAGAGGGGGGGGAAGGAGGGAGGATGGGGGGGTGAAATTGAAGGAGAATAAGGAGTAAGATGGAAGGAAGAAAAGGATGGTTGGAGTGAAGGAGGTGAGGAGGAGAAGAAGAAGAGAGAGAGAACCAAGATTACTCACTTAATGTACACAATGAAAAAGATGGGCCCAGGCTTACAGCCATGAATCGAGACACACACACACACACACACACACACACACACACACACACACACACACACACACACATACACACACACACACACACACACACACACACACACACACAAATAGAGACACACAAGGCTGATGAAACAGCAAAAAAAAATCCCACATATTTTGACGTCAGAAGGATGAGAGTTTCAGAAATCACATTGGTTGAAAAAAGAGTGAGGCCAGAGCCGTGAAAAGAACTCAAATTGCCAGGCTGGGTGGGAAAAAAAAATTAACGCATGTATAAATAATGTTGGGGGTCAAAGCCTGCCTGGTGTAGGAAAGAAAAAATGTAACATGAAAATTGTTGGATGAGATGAGAATGAACGTTGATTGTGTTGTGTGTGTGTGTGTGTGTGTGTGTGTGTGTGTGTGTGTGTGTGTGTGTGTGTGTGTGTGTATAGTGTGTTCATTCTCTTTTATTCTATTTTATCCCGGTATCTCTTACTTTTTTATTTACTTTTTTCATTTCCTATGTCTGTTTTATCCATTTATTCTTTACCTTGTTCTTTATGTTGTGTTTACATATGTTTTTTTTACTGTTTTTTTTTTGCTTCTTCATCTCTGTGTCGTTCCCTAGAAATAGGTGTGTGTGTGTGTGTGTGTGTGTGTGTGTGTGTGTGTGTGTGTGTGTGTGTGTGTGTGTGTGTGTGTGTGAGTCTGTGTGTCTGTGTGTGTTTTAAACTGTTTTAGTCAATATCTTATATCACAAAAAAATTAATACCTGCTCAAACAATAACAAAAACAACACAGATACAAACAACAACACAAACAATAACAACACAAATGCAAACAATAACACAAACAATAACCAAACAATAGCAATACAAACACAAACAATAACAACACAGACAACAACATAAACAAAATCAATAGCAACAGTAACCACAACAATAACAACAATTACAGGAACGCAAACAACAACATAAACAAGAACACAATGCAAAGAAAAAAGCACAACATAAACAGCAACACAAACAATAACAACACAGTCAACTCAACACAAACAAACTACAAACAAAAGTTTTGCAAATTGGCGTTATCGTGGGATTTTAATTGTCCTTGGTAACAGGGGGTTAAACGAGGTAGTTAAAGCGATTGAATTAGAGAGAGAGAGAGAGAGAGAGAGAGAGAGAGAGAGAGAGAGAGAGAGAGAGATAATAAATGAAAGACGGAACAGAGAAAAGAGAGACAAAAAGAAAAAAGAAAAAGAAAGAGTGAGAGAGAGAGAAAATAAAGATAATGAATGAAAGAAAGAGAAAGCAACTATCTTTCGGTGTAAAACTTTTGGAAAGTTATATTAGCTCAAATGTCATTTTGTGTGAGCAAATTAGTCGAGGTGAGACGAGTGTGTTAGTGGTTATTGATGGCTGTGTGTGTCAATGGGTGGTGGTGGTGGTGGTGGTGGTAGTAGTGATGGTAGTAGTGGTGGTGGGAGTGGTAATGGTGGTAGTAGTAGTAATAGTAGTATTGGTGGTGGTAGTAGTAGTGATGGTAGTAGTGGTGATGGTAGTAGTGGTGGTGGGAGTGGTAATGGTGGTAGTAGTAGTAATAGTAGTATTGGTGGTGGTGGTAGTAGTGATGGTAGTGGTGAAAGTAGTGATGGTGGTAGTAGTGTAAGTACTTATATCAGTAAAGGAATATTAACACCTCTTATCCCATGGACACCACAGCTAGAAATTATCAATTAGCACTATCCTATCCTACCTCTATGACACCACAGCTAGGAAATTATCACCCTAGCACCATCCTAGCTTACAACAGAGACAAGAGAAGAGAAGACAAAGCCAGAGAGAGAGAGAGAGAGAGAGAGAGAGACCATGATATCAGTGTGGCGTATCACGTACCTCCTCCTCCATTGTGTGATATTTTAAAATACACAAAATATACCTCTCCTGTGGCCGCCTGAGAACAAACCCGTATTAACACACACACTTGTTGTATTGTGCATCATCATCATCATCATCATCATCATCATCATCATCATCATCATCATCATCATCATCATCTTCTTAGGTTTGTTTGTTCAGTTTCAACCTATCAAGAGAGAAAGGGGACTTTATCATTCCATCGGTTTGTCTGTCTGTCTGTCTTTCTATCTCTTTCTCTCTATTTAACTTTTATTTATTCATCTCTCTCTCTCTCTCTCTTCTACGAAAACCTACCTCATAATATAAGTAGCATTTAAGTACATTCACACGCCCTCCCCCTGGAAGTTAAGTGTAAAAAGTATAAGTCATCCGTAGGTAGGAAGGAACACTGAGAGCATTAACTTGTTGTCATAACTTAAGTGGGTAAACTAGATGCATTCTCACACCTCCACGCTAAGGGAAAAATATTATATTACATGGCACTGAGAATCCATCCTCAGCCAACACACTGAAGCGAGTCATGTGTGGCATTATGGAGAGTGTGTTGGTGTGATAGTGAGATAGAGAGAGAGATAGTGAGAGAGAGAGATAGTGAGAGAGAGAGAGAGAGAGAGAGAGAGAGAGAGAGAGAGAGAGAGAGAGAGAGAGAGAGAGAGAGAGAGAGAGAGAGAGAGAGAGAGAGAGAGACAGACAGATAGACAGACAGAGAAAAAGAGAGAGACAAAGAAAGAGAAAAAGAGTGAGACAGAGAACGAACGAGAGACAGATATATACCGAGAGATAAACAATATATAGAGAGAGAGAGACACCAAATCAACTCTCACCTCACATAGGTAAGTTGATTCCCTTTAATTAATCATATACGAGGGAAAAAAAACACCCTAACATTAATTTACAGGTGTGTTTCAGGTACGCCGTCCCCCCACCACTAACATAAACACTGGTAATAGATTATGTCATTTCTGAAAATTATATTCACGTATCAAACACCTTTACTTTTTTGTTATTATCTACGAATACTTTACCTGAAATGAATACGCAGGTAACATTTTTAATTCTAGGTTAGGTTAGGTTAGGTTAGGAGTCACGTGATTTTGGTATATGGAGGTTAATAGGTCAGGTCAGGTCAAGATAGGATAGGTTAGGTGTTGAAAATGTGTTTTGTTTTCTTTGGTATGAAGGGTCAGGTTCTAGTTAGGTCAAGTTAGGTCATAATCACTTTTAGGGTCAACTTGTTAGGTTTTGTCTAGTTGGGTTAGGTTAGGTTAGGTTAGGTTATCATTTTTACTCTCTCTCTCTCTCTCTCTCTCTCTCTCTCACTCTCTCAGTTTTGTGGACAGTTCTTATTGTTTCTCTGTCAGTTAAGAGAAAAAAGGAGAGACATAAATAACAAAAAAAAAAAGAAATTGAGAAAAAGAAGCAAAGAGAATAAGAGCAATAGAAAGAGAGAGAGAAAGTGATACAAAAAATTAAATGGAAAAAAAGATAATAAAATAATCACCAACGAAGGAAACAGAGAAAGAATATAGAGAAAAAACTTGTAGATAAAGAGAAAAAGAGCGAGATATAGAGAGAGATACATAGAGAGATAGAGAGATAAAGTTAAAATAGAGAGAGCGGGATAAAGAGATGGAGAGAGAGATATATAAATAGAGAGAGAGAGAGAGAGAGAAAGAGAGAGAGAGAGAAAGAGGGAGGGGTCGGTAAATATTGGCCAAAATTCCAGCCCATTCCAGTCAACTTCTTCTCGCCTCATTCACATTCCAGGCGTTCCAGAGATTCCAGAGTCGACATTCCCGGAACTTCAATCGTCATTCCAGATCTTCATTTGTCAATCCCGATTTTCATATTTTCTTATTCCCGATTTGTATTTATCATTTCCCGATTTCCATTTTCAGAAATTTGCCACTGAGTAAAAAGTGATCTCTCTCTCTCTCTCTCTCTCTCTCTCTCTCTCTCTCTCTCTCTCTCTCTCTCTCATCATATCACCGAGCTGGTAATTTGAGGGAGTCAGTCATTTATTAACACATTATATGAATAAAATATTCAGTGTAAATCTTTATGTATTCAACCAATAATGTTCAGGGGACAACACACTGTTTCGTTTTAGTGTTTCAGTGTTTCGTTTTAGTGTTTTAGTGTTTCGTATTAGTGTTTCAGTGTTTCGTTTTAGTGTTTCAGTGTTTCGTATTAGTGTTTCAGTGTTTCGTTTTAGTGTTTTAGTGTTTCGTTTCAATGTTTCGTTTATGTGTTTTATTTCAGTGTTTTATTTCACTGTTTCAATTCAATGTTTTGTTTCAGAGTTTATTGTGTGTGTATTTGTTTTATTGACAATAGGTGTTTGCTGTGCTTGTGTGCTGCAGTACAGGCAGTGTATTGGAGAAATTTAATTACTGTTCGATATTAACACACACACACACACACACACACCTACCTCACACACCACATACACACACACACACACACACACACATACACACACACACATATACACACACACACACACACACACAAACACACACACCACACACACACACACACACACACACACACACACACACACACACACACACACACACACACACACACACACACACACACACACACACACACACACACACACACACACACCCCCTCCCATGTTATTAACAGTCAATCTCTCTATATATAGATAATGAGAACCAATCCCACCTGCACTAACCTTAGCTCTGTACTGCCCCACCTGGTAGCGCAGGGGAGGGAGAGGGAGGAGGGGAGGAGGAGAAGAGGAGAGGGGGAGAGCGAAACACAAGAAGAGGGGAGGAAATGAGGGGAAGAGAAGAAGAGAGAGAGAACAAGAAGAGTGGAGAATTAGAAGATGTGAGGAAGAGGATAGGAGAGACGAGGATGGGGGAATGAGAAGAGGGAGGTAAGAAAAGAAGGGAGGCAGAAGGGAGAGGAAGGTAAAGGGTAGGAGATGAAATAGACGGAAAAGCTAAAGAGAGGGAGAGAAGAGAGAGAGATATATGGAAAAGAGGATTAGGAAGAAGGGAAAGAAAAATAAGAGGGAAAAGCAAGAGAGAGAAGAAAGAGAGAAGAAAAAGTGGGAAATAAGAGAAATGGAAAATAGGAAGCTAAAAGGAGAGTGTAAAGAGGAAGAGAAAGAAAGAAACAGATGAGAGAGAGAGAGAGAGAGAGAGAGAGAGAGAGAGAGAGAGAGAGAGAGAGAGAGAGAGAGAGAGAGAAAGAGGGGGAAGATTTGCCAGATACCACGTTCAAAACTGCTTAGGTCAACTTTCCTGGAATTTACAACAATATTGACCAGAGCAGACAACAAGGAATATTATCTCTCTCTCTCTCTCTCTCTCTCTCTCTCTCTCTCTCTCTCTCTCTCTCTCTCTCTCTCTCCCTCTCTCACTACAGATAATAATAACATCCGTGGTACAACAACAACAACAACAATAATAATAACAAAAACAACAATAACAACAATAATAATGATGATGATGATGATGATGATGATGATGATGATGATGATGATGATGATGATGATGATAAAGCCTTAATCACAGGTGGACTAAAAGACTCCAAATACCTGGATGTAAACACTGCCAAAAGACCCGAGTTTATCATAATGAACTGAATATGCAAACTTCTCTAATTGTCGCCACTCTGGACATTTTGTGGGCGTTTTCTTCCTCCGCCCCTCTCTCTCTCTCTCGTACACACACACACACACACACACACACACACACACACACACACACACACACACACACACGTTTACGCTTATACAAAACACACATACACTTAAATACGCTTTCACTTATACAAAATACATTCATACTTACACAAACACACACACACACTTACATTTACATATACTTACACAAAACATACACATATTTTCACAGTGCACACAGACGCACACAAACAAACAAACAAACACACTCCATTCATCATATACAACAAGCACAAATATCATTATTGCTTTTCATTTTCCCGAGCACGAAACTGATCCCCAATGACCCATGACCTGACCTCCCAATTAACAAAGACCTGAGGCATTACAGGGCTAACCCACGCGTGTACCGAAGGTCGAAAATCCTATTGTATTACCACGTGAATTATCCACCTTAGGAACAATTGGCTTTGAGGGCCTTTGTGTTGATTTCTTGAGTAATTTGGTTCAGTGACCCCTAAGAATTCAGGTTAGGATTTCAGTGTGTCTTTCGAAGGCTCTGTACCGGTGCTAGTTCATGTACCGTGTAACTGGGTGGGTGTGGGAGGTCCTAGTTCTCAAGTACCGGTGGATATTCGTGGTACCGGTTTAAATATTATATAATATACCGTAAAATTAGTACATATGTGGGTTTAAGTAACATAATTTCTCTAAGTAGTACATGTACTCACATAAGAGTACATTTACGGACATTACATCAGTACTTGCGTAAGCTTAAGTACATATAAGTAGTCATCTATTACTTATACAGATTTAAGTAACAATGGTAAAACTTAAGTGACATTTCAGGTTTAAGTGTAAGTAATTTAAGGTTCTTTAAACAGGTGTGACACATATAGAGCTCACTGAGGCACCTGTAGCAAAAATATAATTACTTCACTTTAGTCTGTGAGTTTTTCCTTGTCCAAACTTACACTAAATTTCGTTGATTAGTTTTCGAGGTATTTGCCAGGACAGACAGAAATACATACATACATACATACATACATACATACATACATACATACATACATACATACATACATACATACATACATACATACATACATGCGGAAAACATTTAAAATTGAGATAGAAAAGGAGAAAATACAACTAAAAACATGCTAGAGAGAGAGAGAGATAAACAAAGAGAGAGAGAAAGAGATAAAGAGAGATAAAGAGAGAGAGAGAGAGAGAGAGAGAGAGAGAGAGAGAGATAAAGAGAGAGAGAGAGAGAGAGGGAAACATTATCCACCTAACCTCCTCCTTATCGGGATTAACAGCACAGTAAAAGTCACCACCTGACATCACATCCTTTTGTTTACCCTCATCAGCTGATCACCGCGGGTTTTCCCCCCCCTCTCAGCTGATCATGAGACGCACTGAGCAGAAACTATATTTACTGAGTCATAATACTATATATATAACCCTATAAAGCTCGCATGGTATTAACACTACTATTATTATATAGAGGCTGATATACGTTTGATACAATGCTTAGTCTGGTTGTATTAGAAGAGGTGTTATATATTGTAAAAAATTAGTCTTCAATTTAATATATATTTTTAACTATACTGACCTGTATAATCTATATCATACACACTAGGAATCATACAGGGGGGGAGGGGGGGGTTAGACGGAGGTATCATACTTGCAAGGTATTGAACGGTACGTAAGCCCTTAAGCGATGGTTAATGAGTCATAAACACGCTTAACGACCGTGACTTAACGAGAAGGTCGAAGTGAAGTGGTATGACAGGCAGTGATGACCCAGGGTGGTTGTGTGGTTGTGTAGTTATGTAGTATTGTTTTTTGTGTTGGTGGTCGTAGTTGTGTGGTAGTGGTTATGTAGTTGTGGG
>NW_024712526.1:10279239-10316739 GCF_018991925.1 Homarus americanus | reverse complement strand
TCTCTCTCTCTCTCTCTCTCTGTCTCTCTCTATAACGCCACAATCATCTCAAAGAACTCACAATAAGGGATAAGAGGGGGTGGGACTAGTTAACACAAAATAACCAGTTCTCAGGCCCTCAAAGGCTAAATTACCATACAGATTACCATATAAATTACAGGTGGGTATACCTGACACTTCACAGGTAAATTAGCCAAATTAATTCTTCATTATACTTGACTGTTAAGATAGTATCCATGCTAAAGATAGTATACAGAGTTAAGATAGTATACAGAGTTAAGATAGTATACAGAGTTAAGATAGTATACAGAGTTAAGATAGTATACATGGTTAAGATAGTATCCATGCTTAAGATAGTATACATGGTTAAGATAGTATACAGAGTTAAGATAGTATACATAGTTAAGATAGTATACAGAGTTAAGATAGTATACATGGTTAAGATAGTATACAGAGTTAAGATAGTATACATGGTTAAGATAGTATACAGAGTTAAGATAGTATACATAGTTAAGATAGTATACATGGTTAAGATAGTATACATGGGTAAGATAGTATACAGAGTTAAGATAGTATACATGGTTAAGATAGTATACAGGGTTAAGATAGTATACAGAGTTAAGATAGTATACAGAGTTAAGATAGTATCCATGTTTAAGATAGTATACATGGTTAAGATAGTATACAGAGTTAAGATAGTATACATGGTTAAAATATTATACATGGGTAAGACAGTACACATGTTTATGATAGTATACATAATTAAGATAGTATACGTGATTAGTTTTCATACATGTTCAAGAAAGAGAGAGAGAATGATAGAGGAGCGAGAAGGACAAACAGATAGATAGATAGATAGATAGACATATACAAACAGATCGACAGATAGAGACAGACAGGTAAAGATGGAGACAAAGACAGAGATAAAGATAGACAGACATAGAGAAAGTTACACAGACAGATAGACAGACAGACAGACAGACAGACAGACAGACAGACAGACAGACAGACAGATTCAGTAACCCCAAACATCAATATAAACTAAAAACCAACACCCCCCCCCCAAAAAAAACACCAACTCATTTAAATACTCCAAGAAAAAAACACACCCATCTCTCACACAGGTAAATAACAATAATAAAACACCTCCCAAACACATATAATAATTAACAGCAATACACAGGTAACAATAAAAAAAAATTAACAGGTGTATAACATAAGAGTATAGAAATAAGTTATAAATATAATCTAAGGGTAAATTATGTTACTTTTTTTTTTTTAGAATATTTTGAAGGAGAAGGAATGATAGATGGTATATGTGGTAATGTAAACACTGGATTATTGTGGTGTGGAGGAAGGGGAGGGGAGGAAGGGGAAGAGGAAGGGGGAAGAAGGGGAGGAAGGGGAAGAGGAAGGGGAAGAGAAAGGAGGTAGAAGCGAAAGACTATACAACAAGTGGTGACTGTTAACTAGACTGGAAACTAAGTGGGCGGCAGGATTGTGGGAGGAAGAGGAAGAGGAAGAGAAGGAGGGAGAGGAGGAAAAGGAGGAGGAGAAGGAGGAGGAGGAGGAGGAAATTAATACACTATGGAAAGAGATAATGTTAGGAACAAGGCGTCGTTCATACATACATACATACATACAAACATACATGCATACATACACACACGCACATACACATACACACACGCACATACACATATATACATACATACATACATACATACATACACACATACATACGTACACACACCTATAGATAGAGGTGTTGAGGCAGCAATATATATTATTTAAATACCTGTCGCTTTCAGTACAGGTAATTCTATTGTTACTCCCGAGGTAAGCTTTCGTTATACAGTATATACACAGTATTTTTGTGTATGCATACCTGGCGTTCTAAACTATTAAAACTTCAAGTATGTCTGTATGTATGTATGTATGTATATATGTATGTATGTATGTATGTATGTTTGTGTGTACTAAGTTAGTGGGCGATAATTTCCCCTAATTTGCATATAGAGTTTATTATGCAGCCCACGACACCATAAGTAAGAGCTGCGTTTATGCCTAACAGGAGTTTTATCACTAATTTACAGACAGAGAGACAGACAGACAGATAGACAGACAAGATGAGAGACAGACAGACAGACAGACAGACAGACAGACAGAGAGACAGAGAGACAGACAGACAGATAGACAGACAAGATGAGAGATAGAAAGGCAGACAGACAGACGAGACGAGCAGACAGATGAGAGAGAAGACAGACAGACAGACAGACAGATAGACAGACAGACAGAGACAGACGAAAAGACAGACAGACAGACAGACAGACAGACAAGACAGAGAGATGAAAGGCAGACAGACAGACAGACAGACAGACAGACAGACAGACAGAACCAAGATCAATAGCATTAAAGACAAAGAAATATGAAGGCAGAGAGAACGAGAGAAACAATGACAGAGAGAAGAAGAGAAAGAGAGAGAGAGAGAGACACACAGCGAAGATCAATAGAAAGAGAGAAAAGGGAAGAGGAAGGCAGAGAGAACAAAGAAAGAGAGAATAAGGAAAATAGAGAGAAAGAGAAATAGAGGAACAGAAATGGAAAGAAGAAGAGATAGAGAGAAGAAGAAGAAGAAGACGAGATATAGAAAGAGAGAGAGACGAACGGAAATAGAGAGAGAGATAAGAAACAATATAGAAAGGAGGAGAGAGAGAGAGAGAGAGAGAGAGAGAGAGAGAGAGAGAGAGAGAGAGAGAGAGAGAGAGAGAGAGAGAGAGAGAGAGAGAGAGAGAGAGATGAAAATTTGAGAGAGAGATAAAGAAAAAAAACAGAAAAAGAGAGAGAGAGAGAAAGAGGGATAGAGACAGAGAGAAAGAGACAGAGATATAACGAGACATCAATGAATATTAAAGAACTACTTCCTGTAGATACTAACTAAAATAAAACTTTAAATAACAAACAGAGTGAAAATCCTTTAAAAAACTAAAACAAAATCTAACACTCTGGTAAATACAGTGTTCTATGTTCTTCAGAGATATTGTTCACACGTTCTTCATCTGCATCGTTATACACAACTTCATATTATACATGATAAAAAAAAAAAACCCTTACTATTTTTATTTATATTTTTAGTGTCTTTATAGGTTTTTAATTATAACTTAGATAATACTGGTGAGATGAGACCAGAGTGCGTTAGGTTATTATAGCCTGGGAGATACTCACTAGCCGAACAGTGTTGCCAACTTAAGCGGGAAAGTCGTCGAAAATAGCCAGTTTTAGGCTATACTTTCTGTGGTAACTCTGTATTTTGGCGCGTTTGGTTGGATTTTATTTTTGTTTCTGTTATTTCTTGTATGTTTATTTTTAAGTAAGTTAGCTTTTTGAAGTGATTTTGATGGTGTTTTTGTAAGTGTAAGTGAATGCCCTGGTGTTTTAAGTATAAGTGTAGGTGATGAGGCGTTAAGTATAAGTGAATAACCTCGCTTGTTAAGTATAAGTACAAGTATAATAGAAGACCTTGGGGTGTTAAGTATAAGTAAATGTCCTAACGTATAAGTAAGAGTATAAGTGAATATCCTAACGTGTTAAGTATAAGTACAAGTATAATTGAAGACCCTGGAGTGTTAAGTATAATGGTCCGCCTCCACCGGCTGGCTCCCACTATCAACACAACCTGACGCACTTCTCTTATTGGTCCACGCTCACTACCACCACTCCTCCTATTGGCTATTGCTGCTATCCTCGTTCCTATTGGCTATTGCTCCTATCCTCGTTCCAATTGGCTGAGACTAAGAAGTTAACTCACAACTCTTCCAATTGGTTTAATTTGTTGCTAATGTTTATAGGCAGAAACGGGCTCTCTCTTGTAACGCTGCATCCTATTGGTTAACATCCTTAATGCTACGGTGCCTCCTATTGGCTAATATATTTACGTATGTCTTTCATTATTGCTTCTCCTAATACAATCCTTAATAGCATACATAATACATAAATTTATACATAGATCTAAATATATGTATACATGAATTTATATGTATTTATCTACTTATATAAACACAATAGTTGATATAGAAAAGACAGACTCAGATACATAGACAGATAGACAGTTTATAAGCCTCTATTGACGGTAATTTAAAAAAAAAAACTTGACCTCAGCAATTTTGTTATTGTGATGGTAAGTCCTGGCAACCCTTTCCAAACCCCCACCCCAGGAATACCCTATATCCCACCCCACCATCCCCTCCCCCTCACCCATGTGTCCAAGCCCCCACCCTCTGGATTGAGTTTATTTCAAGCATATAATCCTAATAAAACATTAACCTAACCCATTCTCACCAAAACTAGCGTAGAATTACCTGGTCTAACCTAACCTAACCTAATCTAACCTAACCTAACCTTACATAACATAATATAATCCACCTTTAACAAACTTATCCTAACCTAACCTTAACTAACCTAACATAATCTCACTTAATCTAACCTAATCCAACCTCCTCCTCTAACTTAACCCAACGTATCCTAACCTGATCCCAGTTTCCTCTCCTTCTCCATTCCCCTTTCCCTCCTTCTATATCCTTTATCCTCCTCCCTCCCCCTCTCCCTCCCCTGCACTACACAGGTGGGGGCAGTACAGAAACTATGTTATGGCAGGCGGGGATTGGTTCTCTATTATCTATATATAGAGAGATTGACTGTTAATAACATGGGGAGGGTGTGTGTGTGTGTGTGTGTGTGTGTGTGTGTGTGTGTGTGTGTGTGTGTGTGTGTGTGTGTGTGTGTGTGTGTGTGTGTGTGTGTGTGTGTGTGTGTGTGTGTGTGTTTGAAAGCGGAACACCGAATAAAACACTGAAACAAAACACTGAAACGAAGCTCCATCTATCATATTCACGTTTATTAGATCCGAAACTGTTGGTAAATTTTACTTAATATTTTAATGAAGAAAAAACGAAGGTAATTAATATATGTTTTAGCGAGGGAAATAAATATCTAAATATCACCATCACGTCACCATCCTCATTATCTATCACTATCTATTTCTCCCCCATCACCATCATCATCACCACCACTATCACTACTACCACTAACTCCATCACCATCCCCATCATCATCATTCTCATCATCATCATCATCATCACTAATAGCACTACCTCTAACATCATCACCACCATCATCACCACCACCACCACCACCACCACTATAACTCTCTCCATCAGCACTACCACCACTCCCATCCATCACCATAACTATATCTCTCACCACCACCACTACCACCATCCACCTTCATCACCATCAACATCACTATCTCTGTCACCATCACCATCATCTCAACCGGTCGTTACTCTTCATCATCATATCTCATCACTAAGTGTATATTCATGCTCACGACTCTCTCTCTCTCTCTCTCTCTCTCTCTCTCTCTCTCTCTCTCTTCTCTCTCACTCTCTCTCTCTCTCTCTCGCGCGTCGTCATAATACAGTTTCACACTTCCTGTAATCTCCACGTTTTAAATTGAATAACAAAAATGAAAACAGATTCAACATTTGTGTGAGGAAGACATTATTGTGAGAGAGAAGAGAGAGAGAGAGAGAGAAAGAGGGGGGGGAAAAAAAAGGCGTAACAGAGAGAACAGACATATAGACAGACAGACATGCAGAGAGAGACATATATACAAACAGAAATAGACACAAACAGACAAACAAACATTTATAGAAAAATAAACAGTCATATGAACCACCAAAGGAACATTACTTCCCCCCCAAAAAATAAAAAAATTCACACCTTTACCTTTTTTAATTAAGACTTGATTCACACGAGTCTTCAACGTCCGTCTTCAACCAAACATTGAGACTGGGAGATAACGCTGGAAATAACGCCCACTCCAGGAAATTAAATTCTCCCTATCAAAAAACTCATTCTGGCATTTATTGACATGTTGAAAATTCCTCAGTAAATTCATTTTTCGTCTCTTTCCATTGTAGTAAGAAGCCAGATAATAGTTACTGCCGGGGGGATATTATACTTCAGGTAGATGACAAGTCAGGTCATGTCAGTCATGTCAGATAAAGTTATGTCAACTCAGGTTACAGTTCCACTTGATTTGGGTTGTTTTCAGTTAGGCTAGGTCAACTCAGGTCATAGTTTTATTTGTTTCGGGTCGTTTTCAGTTAGGTTAGGTTACGTCAAAATCAACTCATGTTATAAGAACATAAGAATGGAGGAAACTGCAGCGGGCCATACTGGGCAGTCCCATTTACACCCAACACCTATTGCTCATATATCCATCCAGCCTATAGTTTGAAGTTATCCAGCGTGTTCGAGTTAATGATGATATTTGGTATTTGTTCCACTCGCCCACTACTCTATTTCCAAACCAGTGTTTACCTATTTCGCGCCTAAATCTAAATTTGTCTAGTTTAAAACCTTTGTTACGAGTTCGCTCCTGTTTGGATAGTTTGAGTACCTTTGTAATGTCCCCTTTGTTCAACCCTGACTTCCATTTATACACCTCTATCATATCGCCCCTCACTCTACTTCTCTCGAGGGAGTACAAATTAAGATGCTTTAACCTGCCTCTGTACTCAAGGTTCCTAATGCCCGGGATTAGTTTTGTCATTCTCCTCTGAATTCTTTCCAAGGATTCTATATCCATTCTGTAATACGGTGACCAGAATTGAACTGCGTATGAACCCCAAGCCTTGTTTCGAGCAAATACACATTGTTTACTTGGCTTAAGATTCCTACTTATCATTACTCCTAAATCCTTCTCGCAGTCGGATTTCTCAATAACATCGTTGTTCATCTGGTACCTGGTTACCATGTTTACATCTCCTATACTGAGTACTTTACATTTTTCCACATTGAATTTCATCTGTCATTTTTCAGACCATTCGATTTTTTTTTTTAGATCTTCATGTAGTTTTGCGGAGTCCTCGTCAGATTTAATTACATGCCCTACTTTAGTGTCATCATCAAATTTACTTAAGTTGCTGTCTACGCCGATATCTATGTCGTTTATGTATATAATAAATAATAATGGTCCAAGTACTGAACCTCGGGGTACTCCACTAGTACCGTTGCTCCAATCGGATTTAGTGCCGTTAATGCTCACTCGCTGTTTCCTGCCCTGTAACCACGTCTTAATCAATTTTAGAATATCTCCTTTAATGCCATGAGCCTCTACTTTTCTTATTAGTCCTTCGTGGGGGACTCTGTCGAAGGCTCCGCTAAAGTCGAGATATACCACATCATAATTGTGCCCCTCGTCCACTGATTCGAAAACAGATGAAAAGAATGTTAATAGCTTAGTTAGAAATGAACGCCCGCTTGTGAAGCCATGTTGGGAATCATTGATCAACTTGTGCTTCTCCAGGTGATTGCGAATAAAGTTTGAAATGATTGCTTCCAGTAATTTGCCTACAATTGATGTTAGACTAATTGGACGGTAGTTAGAGGATAGTGATCTATCTCCCTACTTGAAAACGGTATTACATTTGCTATACCTGACTCGGTTAGTTTATTTGATTAGGTACTAAGGTCAGGTCAACTACTACTGCTACTGTAATAATCGTCAATATCCCTGTAAATTACAAACTCATCTCTTCCCTTAGAAATTCCAATGTTTATTCAATACACACCTTATGGCAACACTTTCCCGATAAGTTTCCGAGTCACTTGTAATATCTAGGTAAAAATAACGACAACAGCAGTAATAACATCCTTTCTCCCTGGGTGTGATTACCTTCATTAATTAACTTTCAGAGGCATACACTGTACACCCTATTACAAGACGTCTAAGGGTATATTATGATACCCTCCAAATGGCAACACTCTCTACCTAGATTTGCAATAACAGTTAATATTTAAAGATAGTAATAATAATATTAATAAAAAGCTATGATCTGAGGATTCATTAATGTTAATTAGCTAGATGGAGGACTACAAAGCTGTTTTGCTACACTATTAGGAATTCACCAGTTTATTATGATACTCTGTTTATGGCAACACTCTTCAACTCGTGCCACGTCAGCTTGTGTTTCCATTTTTAATAATAACATTAATTATACTAACAACCTTTAATCCTGGAATTCACGCAAATATTATATAGCCAACTCATACATATTTTGAAAGACTATTTACACTCTATTATTATTATTATTATTTTTTACATTACAACAATATTTGTCACCAATGAGTACAAACTCCGAGAAAGAATTTATTATGATACACTTCATATGGCAACAATCCTCCAACGAGTTTCCATGTCAGTTATTTTTTTTTTCTTTTCGTTTTATACACGGATGAGAAAAAATATATAATAATAATGATAATATTAATAATAAGCTTTGGTCCAGGATTCACTAATGTTAATTAATCAAGTCCGGAAATTACAACGCTATTTTTTCCGTGTCAGGCAAACAATATCTGTCCACTTTTGTGAATATAAATGACTCCAATTAAAGGTTGGACCCACAATGCGCCTGGCAACTCACATCATTAGGGAGGATTAATAGAGTATAATTTTATGATAGACACATAGACTCGTTATGAAGTATATCTGTTATTTTTGTTATTATTAGGGGTTTTTTTCTCTTGTGATACTTAACATGTGAGTGTATCATTAGCTGCTGCCATACACATTTGTTATTGTATTGATAAGTCTCTATGTTACTGATTGATTGTTTTACTCACTGGCTGAACAACTGACTGACTGACTGACTGATTGGCTGATTGACTAACTGATTGGCTGGCTGACTGACTGATTGGTTGACTGTCTGACTGATTCATTAACTGACTGACTCACTAAATGATAGACTGAATAGATTAAATGAATGGAATGAAATTATGTTGAGAGAGAGAGAGAGAGAGAGAGAGAGAGAGAGAGAGAGAGAGAGAGAGAGAGAGAATAGAAGGAATTTCAAGGCGAGCTGTACCATGTATACCCGTGTGATGAGTATGGTTGGTACTGATTCTCTCTTAAAGAAAGTTGCTGTTGACTTCCTTCCCTTGACAGCCACAGGTGGGCCGGGCACCTTTCTCGCCGGCCACTTGTCCAAGTTTGTTTATACCCGTCGACCTGGGGAACTGCTGGTAAGTTAGGTGTGAAAGAGAGAGAGAGAGAGAACGAGAGAGAATGTTTGTGAGAAAGAGAGATAAAGAAGGAGAGACGCAGAGAGAGAGAGAGAGAGAGAGAGAGAGAGAGAGAGAGAGAGAGAGAGAGAGAGAGAGAGAGAGAGAGAGAAGGAGGGAAGAGAGAGAGAGATAAAGAAGGAGAGAGAGGAGAGAGAGAGAGAGAGGCGACAGTACACTTTTGATTCAATATTCACACAGGGCATTCATTAAACAAACAAAACAACTCAGGATTAAATAAAACAAAAGCACTTGCTAACTGTAAACATTCACATGGCAGCGTCTTTTCGTGTTCTCTTTATCTTGTATGGATATATCTCTTTATATACCCTTCTAGTTCTCTTCATTCTCTTAGTTTTATCTGCTAGAGATGTATTAACAGGGCATATTCTCTTACTGTATTTTTCTGTCAATTTGCCTGTCTGTCTGGTTATAGTTCTGTGTGTGTGTGTGTGTGTGTGTGTGTGTGTGTGTGTGTTCTCTCAACACCTACAAAGATGAATGAATGTGACATCTGATACATCAACAAAAGAGCGGCGGCTGGGGGGGGTGGGGAGGCAAGAGGGGATAGGAAAAGCAGTCAGGGGGGTAAGTGGGAGGGTTGGGGGAAAAGCAGAGGAAGGGGGAAGGTAGAAGGAGGCTGGGGGGGAAACAAGGGGGTGTTGGAGTGTTGAGGGAACGAAGCTGCCTTGTACAAACACAGTAGAAACAAACGGTGCGGCAAAATTACACAGGAAGACCACGAAGCGAGCAACGAGCAGAGTTTTTTCGTCCACAAAGACAGTCAGGACCCGTGCATGTTGACAAAAGCGAGAGGAATATTGACAAAACAAACAGGGTAGAACGCACCTGTCCTTTCACATCTGTAATTAGAAGCACCTGCGGAGGAGCAACTGTTGTATAAGGCATTTGACCGAAGCAGGTAAGATAAGGTGACGTTTTGGTGTGTGTGTGTGTGTGTGTGTGTGTGTGTGTGTGTGTGTGTGTGTGTGTGTGTGTGAGGAAGGTTGTTGTGAGAGTCAAAACCAAAGTTACTCTGTGTTGGGTGTGGTGGTGGTGGTGGTGGATTCTCTCTCTCTCTCTCTCTCTCTCTCTCTCTCTCTCTCTCCCGCCCACGGATAAACTACGCAGTAACTACTAGGCAGGAAATGACACTGGCTTTCAATCTCGACTCTACCTGCAACAAAGAGACACAATGGCCGCGTTTACCAGGTGTGATGTTACGCCAGCCAGTGTACCTGTGTTTGTAGTTAAATACCCAATGGTACAGTCAATTGAGTCTCTGCTAAATGCTTTTTTGGGCGAAACTGACGATGTGTGGATATGTGTGGATGTGGATGTGTGGGTATATATTTAAAGCAGTTCTCTCCTTATGAGCACGCACAACCACACAATAATCAGCTTAAGTGCATCCCTCTCAATCAGCGCCCTGGCTCACCATCTTGTAAGTGATGATGATGATGATGATGATGATGATGATGATGATGATGACGATAGTGGTAATGATGATGATGATGATGATGATGATATGATGATGATGATGATGATGATGATGATGATGATGATGATAGTGGTAAGTGATGATGATGATGATGATGATGATGATGATGATGATGATGATGATGATGATGATAGTGGTAATGATGATGATGATGATGATGATGATGATGATGATGATGATGATGATGATGATGATGATGATGATGATGATGATGATGATGATGATGACGATGATGATGATGATGATGATGATGATGACTAATAATGATGATAATGTCAAATATAAAAATGATAAAAATAATTTAATACCATCACATAACACTAAGACAGAATTAGAAGTGACAAGTCGAACACCTTAATAATTCAAGGTTGGGTAAACGATAAAGTAATATATTCTTAACACGACGAAGAAATAAAAAAAACATCTCAAACAACATTATTTTCCTCTTAATCTTGGTTGATAGGATATACAAGCAAATACACGTATACATTTTCGTTTCATTCATTCATTCGTTCATTCATTCGTTCATTCATTCGTTCATTTACGTCCAACACTTCACACAAGCCAGCATCACCCATCAACCACACGACACTGGATGAACACCTAATGTTATCCACTCATCCACCGCTCATCCACCGCCATTCCCTAACCACGACTAACCATCAACAACCTTTATTTCTATTACTCTTATTCCTATTCTTTATCCTATTATCCCATCTCCTTCTTTATCTCCTTCCCCCTGCTCCCCTTACTATCATTCATCTCTTCATATTCCTTCTCTTTCTCTCTCTCTCTCCTTCTATTCTCTTTCCGTTGCTGATTTCACTTCCAATTTGTATTTATTTTTGTATCTTTTTTTTCGATAATTTGACTCCTAAAAAAAATCTCAGGTAAGAAAATCATAAAAATTGTAATAAAAAAACTGGAAAAAAAAACGATAAAAAAATAGAAAAAAGCAAAGACTCTGATATACGTACAGAGAGAGAGAGAGAAAGAGAAAGAAAGAAAAATAAAAGTGAGGGAATAACAAACAGACGAAAAGATAGAGAGATCAATACACCTGAGGGGATATAAAAGCACTATCAGATTAATTGCAATAGTTTCTAGTCCTTGACAGAGTTTGACCCCCCGGGCAGGTGTATATCACAGGTGTGTCACTGACGTATGCATGTACCTGTGACACCTGTGACACCTGCTTCCCCGACTGACATCTTTAGCTCTTATTCAATACACCTGGTCATTATCATCCTCCGAGATCATTTAACCTAACCTAACCTAACATAAATCACTCTTGGTAATAAGATAAATCTCTCTCTCTCTCTCTCTCTCTCTCTCTCTCCTACACATCATAATATACTGATAACTAAAACTAACTAATAATCTTAATCGTCAACCTAACTAATCACTCTTAACTAATTGGATGAGTTTGACAAACATAATTATCTCCGTAAATTACCTCCAGCGCACCTGTCTGTTATGCTTAGGTGAGAGAGGTGGTGTAATTAAGCATTCAGTATATCTGTCTGTCTTCTCATTTAGCAAGTTCTACCTGTCTACACCTGTAATTAAGCTTACATTTATATCTACACTTACACCTGAACTTATTTACACTTATTACCTACACTTATCTGCACTTATACCTACACACCTACACCTACACTTATAACCACACTTACACCCACATTATACACCTACTTACACCCACTTAAAGACACAAGGAGAAAAGGGGGAAGTTTATACTCCATGAGAACAAACAGATGTTATGTTCAGCTAATGACCGCCATCTACACCGACTATGATGGTGATACTGAGAGAGAGAGAGAGAGAGAGAGAGAGAGAGAGAGAGAGAGAGAGAGAGAGAGAGAGAGAGAGAGAGAGAGAGAGAGAGAGAGTGGAAACGGCGGTACAAGAGAAAGATAGAGATAGATAATGAAAAGAAAGTAAGAAAGGGGGAAAAAAAGAAAGAGAAAAAAGATAGAATAAAAGAGAGAGAAAGCCAGACAGACAGAAAGACAGACAGAAACACAGACAGACAGACAGACAGAGCATTCCCTAATGATCGCTGCCTAACGCTACAATACCACACCAGCCCCTTGTGTTTACATTAGCAAGAACCATCTCACTCTCATGGGAAATAAAAAAATGGGTATATTATTTCTTCCTATTTTTTCTTACTTAAGGAAATTGAGCGTAAGATGGAATGATATGTGGTAGGATGGCTGATATAGAGTCTTTATTATACATATATTTATACTGCATGTGTGTGTGTGAGAGAGAGAGAGATAGAGAGATACATCAAGCTAAGAGACTCATCATTTCTCCTCAGGTTTTTTACTCTTGTTGATGAAAGACCAGACGAGGTTATATAATAGTCCATCATCCATCTTCCTACACCACTCTATGTCCCCCTCCTTCTCCTTCTCCTCCTCCTCCTCCTCTCCCTGTTCTGTTCGTTCCGTCGCCTTAAGTTTATCCGTCCGTTTGTGTTTTATTTGTCTGTACGTTGTATTATATCCGTTTCTTCGTCCGTCTTGCGTCAATAAATCTCACCCACAACTACAATAAGTGTCTTTGTATCAACGCGATGCAAAATGGCCGCAGTGGACCCAAGAGTGAGAATAGTTTCGTATCTATTCTCCTCCTAAATGACTTAAACCATCAATCTAATATTCATCAAACTCAACCAAATGCCCTCCTTTGGTTGACCTGTTTTTGGGTGTCGTTTCGTCAACCAGTATGAACGAAAATGGTGGATAATGGATGTAACATCATAGCGGCTATTTTGAATTATGGATCAGAGGCGTTGTGAGGTGTTTGTGTTTAACTGTGTGTTATTTGTAAGCTATTAGAGCCATGTAGGTGACACACAGAGGGTATAGGAAAGAGAGACGGGGAGATAGAGAGACAGAGAGGGAGATAATGGGTGAGAGACAGAGGGTATGGGAAAGAGTGAGAGGAGAAGAGTACGAATGGAGACGATTATAACAGAGATAAAGGAAAGAAAAATAAAGAACTGGAAATTTTGAGATAGAGACAAATGAGAGATAAAAAGGCAGAATGAAGTAACGACAGAGAGAGACAGCGAGACAGAGATAGAGAGAAATATATTGAATAAAAGAAAGATAAATAGATGGATTGACGCCCAGATTAAATAGAAAAAAGAGAAAATTAGTAAAATATAGATAAATAAACAGACACAATAAAAGAAAGAAAAAAAGAAAGAAAGAAAGAAAGAAAGAAAGAAAGAAAGAAAGAAAGAAGGAAAGAAAGAAAGAAAGAAAGAAAGAAAACTGACTTTCATCTTTAAGCAGGATGAGAAAGACATGATCACTGGCCCTTTGGTGTTTATGGGAACTTAAATAAGTATAAGTGACTTTTACTAGGCAGTGATCCTGACTAAATAAATGTACCCACGTGTACCTAATGCCACATGTTGGCCCTGAGGTGAATACTATTAAAGGAGAGGTCAAGCGGAGGTCAAGTTAAGGTGATATTGGGTCAAGTTAAGGTGATATTGATTCTGGTTCTAATAGTCTCTTAATCTAACGTAATCGAAGCTAGTCGATTCTGGTATAACCTAACCTAATCTAAGTTATCTTAAAGTGATCTAATCTAACGTAACTTTAATTAACCTAGCCCCGAAACTTAACTTAAACATAACTTGACCTAATTTAACTAATCGAATCTCACATAAACCTGCCCTAACCTAACCTAACCTACTATACAACGACCACCTACTCTCTCAGCTGGTACATGAACCACCTCCCCAAGCTGGTACATGGACCACCTCTCCCAGCTGGTACATGGACCACCTCTCCCAGCTGGTACATGGACCACCTCTCCCAACTGGTACATGGACCACCTCCCCAAGCTGGTACATGGCCCACCTCTCCCAGCTGGTACATGGACCACCAAGCCTCCCCCACTGTAAGTCTCCTAAATTGGTCCTTTGAGCTTGGCATTGAGGCGAAGGAGAGAAAAATACCTTGTTTTTCAGCCCCCGGCCTTCAGGACCATTAAGTCCGTCCCCAGACCAAAAGTCCCAAGACCTAATCTGGACAATGGGTCTTCCGGCGATACTCCCAGGCACAGGGAATTGAACCCGGGGCCTCAGCGATGGTGGGCCAGTGTCCTGACCACTGCACCACGGTAGGAGACGGGGGAGGGCCCTCTGAGATGGAGGAGGAGGAGGAGGAGGAGGAGGAGAGGAGGGAGGAGGAGGGAGGAGGAGGAGGAGGGGAGGAAAGAGAAGGGGGCGCATAAGAGGAGGAGGAAGCCACGAGATGGTTTGTTCCCTGTCTCTCTGGCCCCCATTCGTACCATATCTCTCTTACTATCTCTCTCTCTCTCTCTCTCTAACACGCCTATCAGCGGCAGCGCTTAAACACGAGGCAAGTCCAATCCAGACATAAGGATGGAGGAGCTCTTGCGAATCGAAGCCTTAAACAAGAGGTAGAGAAAGTCAAGACGAATGATAATGGGTGTTAATGGTTGAGGTGGGTGTTAATGGGTGAGTTGGGTTGTTAAATGTGGGTGGAGGTGGGTTGTTAATGGGTGGAAGTGGGTGTTAATGGGTGGAGGTGGGTGTTAATGGGTGGAGGTGGGTGTTAATGGGTTGAGGTGGGTGTTAATGGGTGGAGGTGGGTGTTAATGGGTGGAGGTGGGTGTTAATGGGTGTAGATAACTTTTATTGGAGTCTTGGCAAATATTTACTGAGATTTAGATGATATTTATAATGGACACATAATCTCGGTATACAACTGGAGATCTTGTAGCGGCATAATGAGTATAACGAAGATATGCTCCCAGGCATTGTGGCATATATTAATTAAGCTTATGATGGTAATTAAGACACCTTGAGTATGATGTGAGTATAATCCAGGTGATAGCCCGGTGTATGCTGGGGTTGAATCATTAGACCTAGGAGAGGTATATTTTGGGTATATTCCAGGTATATTCCAGGTATATTCCAGGTATATTTCAAGTATATTCCAGGTATATTCCAGGTATATTCCAGGTATATTCCAGGTATATTCCAAGTATATTCCAGGTATATTCCAGGTATATTCCAAGTATATTCAGTGATTGGTGATGTAATTAAGACACAGGTAATATGCAGACAGGTAATTTGTGTGTGAAGAAAACCGATCAATCTTATAACACTTGAAGTTAATTAAGATAAAAATGAATGAAGCAAATGGCCCAATCTTACAACACCTGAGGCAAATTACAGTCATCAGTCAGTGAAGAAAATGAAGTTACCTTACGTTACCTTGAGAGAGAGAGAGAGAGAGAGAGAGAGAGAGAGAGAGAGAGAGAGAGAGAGAGAGAGAGAGAGAGAGAGAGAGAGAGAGAGAGAGAGAGAGAGAGAGAGAGAGAGAGAGAGAGAGAGCACGTATCACTCCACCTCAAAGCCTTTCCTTCCAGTCGTCTAAAGCCCAAAACGGCTTCGTACAGGCAAAGAGCCTTGTTAGTGTGAGAGTTGGGGGGCTTGCTGCTGGCCTCACTCCACTGAATCTTTGGTGATGTAAACATATTATGGCGTCCCAGACCCACTGAATCTACCTAGGTGGGATTTTACTCAACTGAATTCTGTCCCAACTTTCTCTAAACGTAAACATAACACCATTATGATACTCCTTTACCTATAGCTGCTGAGAAACATACATACATACATACATACATACATACATACATACATACATACATACATACATACATACAGACATAATTACTTACACACTTAAGCCTCCAGCACCGGCATATGTTAAGGATTTTACCTGGGTGGGCGTGGCTTGGAGGGGGGTTTTAATACCTGAGTGGGCATGGCTTGGGGGCATCTTAATACCTCTCTCTACCTGAATATTACATGAGTCTCTTCCTCGTGTCACGGGGCGGGGGGGGTGAGAAGGGGAGAGGGAGGAAGGGGGGGAGAGGGACAGATAGAAAGAGAAGGAGGTGAGATATAGAGAGAGATATACAGAGAGAGAGAGAGAGATGGATAGAAAGGGATAAAAGAAGAGAAACAGACATAAAGAAAGGGAGATAGAGACATACAGACAGAGACAGACAAAGAGACAAATGGAGAGAAAAAGAGAGAAATTAATAAAAAATAAAGAGAGAGACAGACAGATAATATGGACAGAAATGAAGAGAGAGAGAGAGAGAGAGAGAGAGAGAGAGAGAGAGAGAGAGAGAGAGAGAGAGAGAAGGGAGAAAGCTGAATAGATATACAAAGAGACAGACCGAAAAACAGACAGACACACACATAGAGAAACAGGAAGAGAGATAAACTAATATAGCAACACCAAGTTACCCCACATCATACCATACTATATAACATAGGTCAACGTACATACCTGTGTACCTATAATACCAACATTAATGATCATATAAGGGTACACTATATATGGCTATATTAAATGTGGGGTCGATCCCTTGTTCACCTGACTATAACATGAGTAGCATTACCACTCAGCCACGGCATTATTCTCACTCTCTCAAGCGATAATTATACATAACTGGATATACATATAGCTTTATTTTGTATGTACCTGTATATGGTATGTATACCATATAATGTTAATGACTATACTCTCATAATAATAATAATAATAATAATAATAATAATAATAATAATAATAATAATAATAATAATAATAATAATAATAATAATAATAATAATAATAATAATAATAAAAATAATAATAATATTTAATGATAATAATAACAACAACAACAATAACAATAACAAATAGAAAAGAAGACGAAGAATAACAATAAGAACAACAAAAACAACAACAACAAAAATAAGAAAAATAACAACAACACAGACTGATAACCAAAGCAATAATAACAACATTAATAATAACAATCAACCAAGAACAACCATTACATAACAACTAAAACAACTCAAGTAGGCTTACGTTACATCCGGGTCTTAAAAGTCAACCTTAATCACCTTGCCTCGCCTTTAAACACCTCCTTCACCTGCCTTAATTAACACATATCACCTGGGTTGATAATTGCACACAATAAGGTATAAAATACGCCAAGTTATTATAAATTATTAGTATAAGAATTATTATCACCACATCAACAACCATTACCACTAATTGTATTAACATAGACAAAAAATTAAACTATAATTTTAGAGTGGGTGAGGTCAGTATAATTTGGTCCAGAGGCGTATAATCGTCAGTCTCCCGGAGTGTGGTGGTGTCAGCCTATAATTATCACTGATTATGGAGAGGCAAGAATTATCTGATAATACTCGACATGGAAAATAATGGAAGAGGTTTGTTACTAGGCCTGGCAACACTGTCTGACTCCCTGTTGGTAACACTGTCTGACTGGCTGATGGTAACAATATCTGATTCAATGGTAACACTGGCAGATGGTAACACTGACTCACAGATGGTAACACTGTCTGACTCAATAATGATAACACTGACTCACAGATGGTAACACTGTCTGACTCAATAATGGTAACACTGACTCACAGATGGTAACACTGTCTGACTCAATAATAGTAACACTGACTCACAGATGGTAACACTGTCTGACTCAATAATGGTAACACTGACTCACAGATGGTAACACTGACTCACAGATGGCAACACTGACTCACAGGTGGTAACACTGTCTGACTCAATGATGGTAACACTGACTCACAGATGATAACACTGACTCACAGATGGTAACACTGTCTGACTCATTAATGGTAAAACTGACTCACTGATACTAACACCGACTGATTCAGGATAGATAGGCAAATGAATGAATGATAAATAAGTAGATAGAGAAATAAATAAATACGTAAATAGGAAAAGTAATTAAGAAATAAATTGTAAGTGTTTAGAGAGATAGATGGATAAATAAGGAAACAAACTCAAGAATTAATAAAATTCGAGTTTGAACACACAGGTGAATGAGCACATGAATAATTGAATAAATTTGTGTGGAGGGGAAAGTTTGAATAACAATAAACAAACATCTTTACAAACAAGCAAACAAAGCCAAACAAACAGAATGATTTAGAACAAACACACACACACACACACACACACACATCTAAGTTATTATATGTCTTATTTGTGTCACTTATGTCACTTGTATATTATTTGTAATTGTAACCCATTCCCCAAATATGTAACTGTATATTTTCAGCCTTCTGGCTGCCAAGCTCTTTTCAATAAACCGTTAATTATTATTATTATTATTACACACACACACACACACACACACACACACACACACACACACGCACACACACACGCACACACACACACACACACACACACACACACACACACACACACACACACACACACACACACACACACACACACACACACACACACACAGGTCTTTCAAGAAGCTGTTTACTGTAGACATTGTTATTAAACTCGAAAGAATGCAAATACCCCTCTACCTATCCCCACCCCCTCCCCCTTGGCCCTTACCACTTGGGGCAAAACTTGTACCAATACCCTCTTGGCATTATTGACAAACAAACACTCGAGACCAAGTATACTACACCCGGATAAACTAATTGGTGTATATATATACCCAGTTAGGAGTCGTCATATTACGAAGGGTAAGTCCAGAGTAAACACAAACTCAAATTTCACCCACTTGCAGACCTGCTTGGAGCTGTGTTGGTTTGAGAGAGAGAGAGAGAGAGAGAGAGAGAGAGAGAGAGAGAGAGAGAGAGAGAGAGAGAGAGGTAGATGGATAAATAGATAGAAAGAGAGAGAGAGAATGTGTACGTCTGTGTGTGTGTGTGTAATAATAATAATAATAATAATAATAATAATAATAATAATAATAATAATAATAAACGGTTTATTAGTAGAGTTGCAGCCAGAACAGTACAGGGCTGTACAGTACATAAATCAGGAGTTGTTTATTATTTTAACAATAGATGGGATGGTGCTGTTCTTATATCTATCGGTGCGGGCTCTTATGGGCTGTATTTTGTTGTAGTGGCGGACTGCTCGAGGTGGGTGGGGGGCTACCGGTGGCAGGAGGTGGCGATGACGAGGATGGTGCAGTAGTTGGCTGTCAAACCTTTCCAGTGCTTGGTGGCATTTCCAGGGTGGAGAGAGCGTTGATGTAGCCGGAGTATTCTGCACCGAGCATGATTCTGCAGGCCCTTTTCTGTACCTTCTCTAGTCGACGTTGTTGGGTGAGTTGAGAGAAGACGACCAGGCTGGTGACGCATACTCGTGTGTGTGTGTGTGCGTGTGAGGTAGAAAGGATAGATAAAAGAGAGAGAGAGAGTGAGTGAAAGATAGTGTGCGTGAAAAAGAGAGATAGAAAGACAAAGATAGATTGATTGATAGAGAAAGTGTGTGTGACAGAGAGAGAGAGAGATAGTGTGCATGAGAGAGAGATAAAAGACAAAGAGAAAAAGAGACATTCAATCCACCAACTTACATTACATAGTACAGTTTGTGATCTAGTTTAACTCGACAAAATAATACAAGGGATTACGGTTCTTATTTTCCTATGACAGGGAATTACCACCTGAATCGCTGTAATGGGATACAAAAATGTGAAGGGGCGATACAGCAATCCCCTCTCACTGTAACAAATAGAGAATGTATCGTTTATTTGTATGTAATGTTGAGAATTGTTAGCTGGATGCTACCTAACCTAACCTAACCTAATCTATCTTTGTTTTTATGTGTTTCTCTCTCTCTCTCTCTCTCTCTCTCTGGAATTAGCCAATCTACCGGTTAAAGACACCCCCCCCCTCCCCCCACACACACAGTAACAGCTAATGCTTGTTCTATGGTAATGCTCGCTGACGATAATCTTGGCTTAAGTCCCTGGCGTTAGAAACCACGAGGGGAGAGGTTTCAAGTTTTCGTTTAAAGCTTTAGAAACCTTTGAAGCCTTAGAAGCCACAAGGAGAGGTTTTGAATTTCGTTTAGTGCTTTAGAAACCTTTAGATATAACGAGTGGAGGTTTTTAGTTTCGTTTAATACCTTAGAAACCACGATGGAGAGTTCTAGATTAATTTGATTCTAAAAACCTCGATGTTCGTAGCTGTGTTTGTATGTGTGTGTGTGCATCCGTGTGTGTATCTGTATCTGTGTCTGTATCTGTGTCTGTATCTGTGACTGTATCTGTATCTGTGTCTGTATCTGTGTTTGTGGCCAATGGCTGAATGGATTTCACAGAATTACTAAGTTTTCGTTTAATTTTTTGTCCTGTTTTTATTTACATATTCTTCAAGGTCATTAAATCATATACCTGAAGTTCTCCCACAGACAGGTATCACCACGCAGCTGTTTCCTGTAGGAGTTGTCGCCCCCGTGGGTTCTAAGTGACAGCCATGGAAGCAGGTGACAGCCAGCCGATCCCACGTATTTGTATTTGCTGCTGTTTTTCCGCTTCGTTAAGAGTTGGTCTCTGCCTAAGAAGGACGATCGCAGGTGGTGGTGACTGGCGGGGGGTGTGGGGGTGTTGGGGGGGTGGGGGATGAGTGTCCTATCTCTGGGTCCTTGTGGTGGGGGAGGGAGGTAAGGAGCTAGGGGAGAGGAGGGAGAGGGAGGAAGGAGGAGAGAAGCTAGAGGAGAGGGGAGGGGAGAGAGGAGGGGGGAGTTGGGGGAGTAGTAAGGAATTGGGATAAAGGGGAGGAGAGGAGAAGAGAGAGAGAGGGACTAGAGGCAGGAAGAAGTAGAAGAGCTATTTGAGTTTCGACTGCAATCAGGTGAATCAGTCTGTCTTTCCATGTCCAGTCGCTGAGAACCAAATTCCACTCCCCTTCCTCTCTTCCGTCCCTTCCCTCTACCCCCGACTCCCCTTCCTTCTCCTCTTTCATTTACCCCCAGTCCCCCTTCCCTTTCCTCAACCCCATTACTCTTTCTTCCCCAGTCTCCCTCCTGAGTACTGAATTATTTTACACTATTAATGACTATTTTAAACCAATATATTTACACATTTTACTCCTCTTGGTCAGGTAAATATTCATTAACACATGGCGCCCTATCGTTAACTTATCATATTTAACAGTAAACATAAGTTACAGAGACGTAAACATATATAACTTTTAAAATAACCTTGTATAATATTGTGGCAGAAATAATCTTATAGTTACTTTCTCTCCCATAAATCATGATAGAATACGTGTACAAACTGACTGAGCAGAAACACACCATACGTGACACCGCAGTCTTTGATAATGACTCCCATAGACCTGAAGGACCATTACAGCCAGTAGGTATACGACACAGTTTAAACTAACACTGTTAAAGATACACAAAGGGGCAGTTTGATCGGCACTGCACTCGACCATCTTTACTTAACCCAACTGTAAAGTTAGGTACTACTCCATCACAGCTGGGTGAACAAGGGGTGCCCCGAGGGTGAACCCAAAACTTCAAGAGACTTTATGTACCCAAAAATCTCTATATGAGGAAGAGCTATACTTTTCCACCAGCAAGTCTATATGTTTTCTGCTCATAGGCGGGAAACAAAATCGACAGTTTCAAGAGAATGTGGCCATGTGCTTCAAAATTCCCTGAACACTGAAGAACCTATGGTGAACAAGACAACGCTGGAGAACAATTGAGCACCATTATTTACCACGAAATATTTTACTTGAAAATCAAAACACAACATACAAGTTTCCTTCAAATAACTACCAGCACATGAGAGAGGAAGACCATAATGAACCGAAGGGATGTCTTAACAGATAACTAAGAGACGTCCTCCTCGTTCCGGGAAGGATCACCAACATCTGATTGGATCCACGTTGAATCCCCTATTGCGAAAAGTACAATAAAAAACTATTTATGCATATTGTGATTGAATCTGAACCTGATCTTTGATAATCACAAGAGACACTGGACAACATGTCAGTTCTAAGACGATGCATGACGCTGCAATGGAAAATGGCATAAAAGATCATGTAATAATGGCCTAATGGAATTCAAAGTTCCCCAAGTTGATTAATTTAATAATATACGCAAGTTACTGTCTAGAAAATCACTAGATTAAGAAGATTTACTGAGTGACTTTATAGAGCAAACGTAATCCTGATCTTCAACACGGGCGGTAACGGCGACTTACTCTATTAGCGGAGATGCAAGACTCACGAGCAAGTACAAAGACTGATATATAAAACCGACTTGGACATACCTGAAGTGTGATGTGTTGTGGTGTGTTACGGTCTCTCGAGGAGCTGTTAACTTTCACCTACCTGGAAAGAAACAACAGCAGATTAACCTTCCATCCCACATTACATCCCACAGTATATAAAAATTTTCGTAAAGGTTAAGGAGTGAGTCAGCACTTATACCATGTAATGTATTGGAAGTATCTCAAGGACGTGTTAAAGTATATACGCTTATTAAGTAAGAAAGGATTAAGAAATGACTATGAACATACAGTAGTTCCTTTAGAAGTGTTCTTACTAAATGGCAAAAAGGGCTACAACAAATGACAATAAAAGCTACATCTGACCATATTACTTGATATGTAAGATAATTAGGTTTAATTTAATTGGTTTCAGTTGTCTATCCTCATTAATGATTTAGACCATCAGCCTTCCTGAGGGAGTTTTGATGACAAGATCATAAAGTTCTGAAGGAAAACTGTATATATTTCACATTCCTACATTTTTTTTATCTCTCTCCTATTAAATAAACATCCAAACATGTTCTAAAAGCTTCTTACCCCCAAAAAATAATAACAAGGTGGCGACCCTCAACCTTTACCAACAATTGTACTCTTCAACTAACAGGAACAACCATGATAACAACAATGGTTTTAGTTAACACCAAAAGTTAATAAAGACACCTGTCCATCGTATCATGATAAGAGCAGCAGTAGTGCTCACCTTACCCTGCTGATACAGGAAGCCTTGGCATCTGAGAACACTAATTACATAAAATTACTGAAATTTCCAGGAATTTTACGAAGTTATTGGTATCACAATCTTACTGTAAAATAGATAGGAAAACTTCGCTATATAACAGTCAAAGAGAGACCGAAAAAAAAGGAGAGAAAGAGATAGAGACCGAAAAAAGAGAGACTCCAGAAAAGAGAACGAAAAAGAAAGACCGTAAAAGAGAGAGAGAGAGAGAGAGAGAGAGAGAGAGAGAGAGAGAGAGAGAGATGACACCCCCCAGTTGAAGCCTCACCTGTAGTGTGTAGGTTAATTCCTCAGGTGTCAGGGGTAGAAACGGATAGCTGACACCTCACAAGATTCAGGTCATATTGTGTCTATAAAGTGTTGCATGTTTTAACGATACAAGAGGTAGTGTCTCTAGGTAGTGTCAGATAATAAAATTCTTGGTGTTGGTCGTCCTCAGCAGCCGGACAATAAACGGGTGTAATGAAGAATGCCGACATTCTAGTCGGCGTTCTAAGGCAGCGCCGACCCTCACTTCACTTTTAGGCTGGTGGGAATGGTGAGGAGAGAGAGAGAGAGAGTAGAGAGAGAGAGAGAGAGAGAGAGAGAGAGAGAGAGGAGAGAGAGAGAGAGAGAGAGAGAGAGAGAGAGAGAGAGAGAATGAGAGAGAGAGAGAGAGAGAGAGAGAGAGAGAGAGAGAGAGAGAGAGCTGACGCCGCCAGCATCAGGAATTTTTTCATCGTCTGCCGCTCAATACCTGTGGAAGATGACGCTCCTGAGAGGAAAAGAGAGAGAGAGAGAGAGAGATAGAGAGAGAATGAGAGACATGGTTAGAGAACGAGAGAGAGAGTGAGAGAAGGACTCATTGCCACTTCACTTTAGGTTTCTTATATTGGCAAGGTGTCCAATGAGAAGATAAATCATATTGACGTCATGAAGACTTGACCATTAGGCAGCAAGATTGTGTGACGTCATGAATAATAAACCAATAAGCACTCCTGACGTCACGAAGAACTAACCAATAGGGAGTAAGGTAATATTGTATGACGTCTTCGATTACGTACGTGCTAACTAATGAACTTTTTTTTTCTAATAAAATTGGTTACTTTAAAATACAGAAACGACTGAATTTGATAGATTATAATACGTTTCCTTTAAGAAGTATAAAAAATAAATTATGAATAAGAGATGAGTGACATTACATCATAGTAAAACTGGACAAATATGATGGAAACAACGATGACGTCAGAACGTGTGATGTTTGAGCGAGGTGGGAATAACCAATAGGAAAGTCTCATGTGTTTTTAATATTCAGCGTCGCAGTAGCCACAAATCAGACCATTGCAGCCAATATTGGAGTAAATCCCTCGTTTTCTGGTTTGTGAGTCTAAATAACCGATATATTTCATCACACGCGTCGGTCCAAGATGGGACTGAGAAAGCTTGTTTACATGTGTGACGTCATGGGCATTGTGACGTCATAAAATGTGTCGTATTATGGAAAGATTTATATTTTTTTTGCCTTTGTTATTGTATTTCGATATTTGTCTTTTGTTACACACACACACACACACACACACACACACACACACACACACACACACACACACACAATAATAATAAACTATACATACCTAATATAACAAACCTCACCTAACTAACTCACACCCCTATACCATTATAACTAACTATATATTTACACTCATTAAATAGTAAATTAAAATATATATAAACTCTAATAATTGTTGGATAATCTGTATATGAATATGTAAATAAAAAAACCCGAGGTAATGATATATTCTATATTTAAATGTATGAATAATGTATATAATCTATTCGACTACATATACATACATGACTATATATGTATAATTTATGAACTTTATGTATGATTATCCTATATTCCACGATACTCCATATACATAGATATACATACATACAGTAGATAGACTAAAAACACGGTATACATTTAAATAACATGATATACATATTTACACATACACAGATACACATAAACAAAAACATACACAAAAGATACACTTGAAGACGAAGATAATTTACGCTCACGAGTTTAATTTGGCCACGAGAAGTCTTCAGGAACTCGATTATAGGTTCAAGATGTCTTCAAGGGAATTTAAAAGCATCAGTGAGGATATCATAAGAAAATACAGTTAATTAGTCAAGTCACTTGTTTGTATTCGACTTCTGTATGAGTGTTATGTAATATGTATGTAGGTAGTATGTACACGGGCACACATTGATGTACATACATATACACCTATACTGTATATACATGAATGCACTCACACGGGTATACACACATATATAGGCATTCTCATATACACATACACACACACACACACACACACACACACACACACACACACACACACACACACAATAACGGAAGCTAAGTAGTGTTTCATTTAGTTCCAGCTGTATGTTATTAGCAATATTGGTAGTAGTAGTCTGAAGCAGCTGTGTGTGTGTGTGTGTGTGTGTTTGTGTGTGTGTGTGTGTGTGTGTGTGTATGTGTGTGTGTGTGTGTGTGTGTGTGTGTGTGTGTGTGTGTATTAGAGAGAGAGAGAGTGAGAGAGAGTGTGTTTCCATATCTCTCCTACGTAGAGATAATATGAAAAATCTCCCGGATTACTCGCCTGAAGGAAATAAATTCGAGTCATAAACTCTGTCGGGAAATAAATCGTGAGGACTTATTTCCCCCGACCACCGAAAACTGGGTTTATTTCCAGTGAATGATTAGCTAATCGTGCTTGTTATTTTTTCCCCTGGGGCTGATTCAGGATTGGATGATTGGTTCAGTGTTTGTTTATATTACCATGAATCTTTGTATTTCCCTCAGGTGATTCGTAATTGGCTAATCACCTGTGTCTCCCTGGTAGTGATTGGAGATTGGTTGATTTTGGGGGTAATTTTTTCTATACCCCTTTTGATGATTCGTGATCGGGTACTCTTTCTTTCTTTCTATCTATCTATCTATCTATCTACATTAACTTTCTCTTTTCATTCACTCTCTCTCTCTCTCTCTCTCTCTCTCTCTCTCTCGTGATAAAGCCATAAATCGCTCCACTGTTCCGAACTCTTACTAAAACACCGAGATTTACTGACATATGGCTCAAGGATGATGATTTAGTGCGAGGAGAGAGAGAGAGAGAGAGAGAGAGAGAGAGAGAGAGAGAGAGAGAGAGAGAGTGTGTACTATTAATTCCTCTGTTGTTCTGGGAAATTTATAATAATAATAACAACAACAATAATAATAATAATAATAATAATAGTAATAATAATAATAATAAATAATAATAATAATAATAATAATAATAGTAATAATAATAATAATAATAATATTATTAATAACAATAATAATAATAATAATAATAATAATAATAATAATAATAATAATAATAATAATAATAATAATAATAACGAAAAAATAAAGAAAAAAAAATATTCCCGCTGCCGAATCCCCTACGTCTGGCAACACAATCAAGGAAAAAAAAACATCATACTTTTGGCAACAATGCACGACAAGCGGGATGCCAACATATAATTATTGTAAGTAAATAATGAAGCGGTTTTCTTGTCTCCAAATTATCCTCAGCGAGACAGGGGGCCAATTTGTCTCCATGATAAATGGCTCTGTGGTGTGAGACATCTAATGACCTTAAATACCCCGTTGTTTCTCATCGTTTTGCCAAAGTTTTTCCTTGTTGATAATTGCCAGATTTTCCCGGGAGTTTAATTTTCTGGGAAGTGAGTTATCGTACGGCGTGAGGGTGAGTTATGACGTCACATGAGGGCAGTGCGGGGAGGGAGGGGAGTGGGGTGTTATTGTGTTGTCGATAATGATGATGATGATGATGATGATGATGATGATGATGATGAATACATACATACATACATACATACATACATACATACATACATACATACATATGCAAGTATATACACATGTAATGAATGTGTATGTGCCTATGTATGTATATATATTACAAAATAACTAACATTCATTACAGGCTAAAAATATTAGTTAATTTTTCATGAATCATGTCCATCACGGTGTGTCCCGACAATATATTTAACATTACATTTTAACCACACTAATTACTTTTGAATTTAAATGGAAACAGTGTTGATATTTCTCCAAGTAGTGTGGATGTTAGTGTGGATGAGTGTGGATATGAGTGTGGATGTTTTTTTGTTAACGTGGATGTTTTGTTAGTTTGGATGTTTTGCTGTTATTATTTGTTGTGACTATGAGGAGGTACTTATGACAGGTGTTTGTGACAGGCAGGTGTGTTGTTTACAGGTATTGATGACAGGTGTTTGTGACAGACAGGTGCGTTGATTACAGATGTTGATGACAGGTGCTTGTTACAGGCATATGTGTTGATTACAAGTGTTGATGACAGGTGTTTATGGCAGGTGTTGATGACAGACAGGTGTATTAATGACAAATATAATGATTACAGGTGTAGACTAACAAGTATTAATGACAAACTAGGTACAGTAGTTACACCTCTAATACCATCCAAGATAATCTCCTGAGTAGAGTGTCCAGTTAACCGAAAAATCACATAATACAAGTCTGCGTAATTAGAGGTCATGACCTTAGACTACCTCAGTACTCAACTCGTACAATGGAAAATAGTTTACATCTTTTTCCTCCAGCTGACTATGGTAATAACTGGGTGCTTTAAAAGTGGATGTAAAATTAACAATATTTTCTGATTGATGATATGACTTTGAATTTGCATATGATTTGAATATGTAGTTTTGCTACACATAAATGTTGCGTGTAATTAGGATACTTAAAATTAATATTCCCATGGTGTTTCTAGACGGACTTGGCTTATAAATGTATATTAATGTAGATAGTGAGTAATGTATATAATAATGATATAATAATCATCTCTACACATACAAACACAATATTCCATCTCTTCATTTACTCTATTGTTGGGATCTTTATAGTGTCTTTTCCTATCTCGTGGGACCCAACTGAGCCTCTCTTCATCACTTACCCCACCGTATAGAATCAACAGTGTACACGACAGTACATAAAGTGTACAAATAACACTCAGAGTACAACTAATATACACCATTACCGAGCTGGTGTTGGGGTACTTGTTACTCGTTAATGTAAGCTTTAATAACATCTCTGGCGATCTGTTTGGGTTATTAAGCTTCGTAATGACGTCCTTAAAGACCAATTTACTGTAATATATGAGGGTAACTGAGCCTTTATTGCCTGAGGATAAGTCTCCCATGGATACCTGTCCTACCTTAGTTTACCTTGAGCTTACCTTAGCTTACCTTAGTTGCAATTAGTTGGGTTTTATCTTTAGTTTTTTGTTGAGTTCTTTAGTTTCTCTTAGTGTATACGTCTGGTTTAATTATAGCTTATCTGAATATACCTGACCTTTCCTGACCTGATCTAACCTTACCTGAGCTTAACTGACCTTATTTGAATTTACCTTAGCTTGAGTTAGTTTGGTTCATTTTAGCTTATCTTAACCTAACCTAACCTAACCTAACCTAACCTAACCTACCCTAACCTAAAACTAAAACAAAGAGACTTAAACACATAAAATACAATAATAATATTAAGCCCCGAGAAGTACTATGACCTCTTATGACCTCTACATAAAGGTCAAAGTTCAGAGTAGAATACATCTCTCATATTTTAAGGTCACTCTTATTGGCTATTGTGAGCCAATAAGTCCATCGGTTTTAGTTAGTGAAATGACACACACACACACGCACACACACACACACACACACACACACACACACACACACACACACACACACACACACACACACACACGCACACAACACACACACACACGCACACACACACACACACACACACACACACACACACACACACACACACACACACACACACACACACACACACACACACACACACACACACACATACACACACAGTGAATAGCAGAGGTAACAGTATATACACAGGAATATATTGAACTATAAAGTGTAAAGAGAAAGATGGAATAAAGAAAAACAAACAGGAAAAGTGGCAATAAGAGGAGCAATGGATAAAAGGATGGAATATTTTCTCTCTTCCTCTTCCTCATTTTTATCTCTATTTCTCATCCCCCTTTCTTTCTTTCTCTCTATCTACCATATTCATATTCTTTATCTTTTCTTTTATTTTTTTATTTCTTTTATTTTTTCATTCTACTCTCCTTCTTATCTCATCCGTCTTCCTTTAATTTTTCTTTTTCTGTTTCTGCCTTTCTCCTCTTCATTTCTCTCTCCCTTCTCTTACCCCCTCTTCATCACTCTCCCTCTTTCTCATCCTCACTTCCCCCCCCCCCGAAGAAGTATAGACAGAGAAAGCCAGACAAAACAGGAAGATAAGATGAAAGAAAGTTGAAGAAAGTTTGACTGACTTTCTGAGGCAATTTTTCACTAAAGGGAGGAAAGACTTTTTCGTTTAGTATAAGTAAAATATTTTTGTGGTACATACTCTCTCATAATCTATCTGTCTCTATCTGTCTCTTTATCACTCTTATTCTCTCTCTACACAATTCTTCAAGGTAAAGAAGCAGAAACGTAGAGAAACAGAAAAAAAGAACGAAAGAAAGATATAGAGAGAGAGGTGATAAGAAACCGATATAAATACAAAAAGAATTTATACAATAATTCTCTCAATTTTGATACGTGCAATATTTTCCCTAAACCTAACCTAACCTAATCTAACCTAACCTAACCTAAACTAACCTAACCTAAACTAACCTAAGCCTAACCTAACCTAAACTAACCTAACCTAACCTAAACTAACCTAACCTAAACTAACCTAAGCCTAACCTAACCTAATCTAACCTAACCTAATCTAACCTAACCTAAACTAACCTAAGCCTAACCTAACCTAATCTAACCTAACCTAAACTAACCTAACCTGGTGTCAATTAAGACTGATACAAATTAATACTTTTATAATAATCAACAGAATCTTAATGGAACTGGAAAATACTAGAACCCATTAAGACCCATTAAGACCCCATTAAGACCCAATTAACCACCAATTAGCAGTTGGAGGGCACACGTTCCCGACCTATCCACGAGAAGTTTTTGGTTATCAGTTAAGTAAGAAAGTTAGCACAAACATTAACAATGGTCAGTACCGCTATCTTCTATCTTCTTATGTGTGGTGGTCAGGGGTCAGGGGTCAGGGGTCAGGGGTCAGGCTAAGTGCTACTGGTATATATACTATATAAGGAAGGTATATTTACGTATTATAAGTAACCAGTTGCTATAAGAGAGGTATATGTACTGTATATATAAGAAGAATATACAGAAAAGGTAAATACTCTCTCTCTCTCTCTCTCTCTCTCTCTCTCTCTCTCTCTCTCTCTCTCTCTCTCTCTCTCTCTCTCTCTCTTACCCATACTCCTAGTACCCCCTATCCCTTACTTTCCCTCCCTCACTCACTCTCCCTCACCATCACTCACTCTCCCTCACCATCATTCACTCTCACTTTCCCTCACTCACTCTCCCTCCCTCACTCTCCCTCATTCTTCCTCCCTCACCATCACTCTCCCTCCCTCACTATCACTCTTCCTCACCATCACTCACTCTCCCTCACCATCACTCACTCTCCCTCCCTCACTATCACTCTCACTCACTCTCACTCTCCTCCCCACTATCACTCTCCCTCATTCTTCCTCCCTTACTATCACTCTCACTCACTCACTCTCACTCTCCCTCACTCTCACTCTCACTCTCCCTCACTATCACTCTCCCTCACTCTCCCTCACATAAGCTCCGGGAATGAGTTTGTTAAGTCCTCAAAGCTCTGAGACCAAAGTTGTATCTTATATAAAGTGAGTCATGTTAGTTAACACTGTCTTGTCCCCAGTATGTGTTATGACGCGGTTCTGGCGGGACAAGGTACCTATGTAGTCCGGGGTTGACAAGGTACCAATATAAAGAAAGAAGGAAACTAACACACACACACACACACACACACACACACACACACACACACACACACACACACACATCTCAATGACCACATCCGCTACAGGTCACTTCGCAACAGAGTCATCCGCGAAATACGCACTGCAAAGAAGTCCCACTACCCAACCAAATTACAACACCTGAAGCAGACCAACATCAGTCAATGGTATGGTAAGCTTAAAGAACTCTGTGGACTAAACAATATGACACACCCCCTCCCCTTCCTTAGCCATCTCACTAATGTTGACGCAGCTGAGCAAACAAATAACCATTTCGCTACTATATGCCAGACGCTCCCACGGCTCGACACAACCACTCTCCCTGCTTACCTACCAGCCCCCCTTCCCACTGACTTAGTAGAAGAATTTGAGGTAGCAAAACGCCTGGACAAACTAAAATTAAAACGCTCTACCACCCCCATTGACTTACCAATGAAACTATTCAAGGAGTTCTCCCCGGAGCTTGCTACACCCCTCTGCTCCATCATCAATGCTTCTCTCAGTCAAGCCAGATGCCCAGCTGACTGGAAGACCTCTTATGTATCACCAGTGCCCAAGTCAACCAGCCCACAATCCTTAAATCAGCTACGGCCTATTGCAATCACCCCAATACCCAGCCTAATCTGTGAAAGTTTTGTGTTTGACTGGGCTTATGCTGATATTACAGGAGTCGTAGACCCTCAGCAATTTGGCAACATAAAAACTTCCTCCACCACTCACTGTCTTGTCAGCTTTCTCGATTACATATACCGCCATCTCGAGAAACGAAAAACGTCTGTAGCTGTCGCCTTCATTGATTTCACTAAAGCCTTCGACCTAGTCGACCACAATATAATCATAAACAAAGCTATTGACCTCAGGCTTCGGAGAAGTCTCATACCATGGCTTACAGACTTCCTCAGTGACCGACGCCAAGCTGTACGCTTCCGAGGGGCTGTCTCCACCTTTCAGTCACTCACCTGTGGCGTCCCCCAAGGCACCAAGATGGGACCACTCTGCTTCCTTATGCTCATCAATGATGCCCTAAGAGAAAACCCTGCTCGCTGGAAATATGTCGACGACTCCACCATTGGGATCAGCGTCAACAATTCTGCTCCCAACTATACCGCCCTCCAGGACTTATTGAACAGTCTCCAAAACTGGGCCACCAACAACCATGTCACCATCAACCATACCAAGACCATGGTTATGCACATCAACCTCTCCTCCGACATTGTCCCACCTCCTTCCATTACCCTAGGTCCGAACACACTCCAGGTTGTAGATTCCACGAAGCTCCTCGGCGTCACCATAGACAACAAACTAAATTGGAAACCACACGTCAGTGAAGTTGTCAAATCCTCCAGTTTCCGTCTCCACCTCCTCCGCCGACTCAAGTCCCTCGGAGTTCCTGCACACGAGCTCCTCAGTGTATACACAACATTCATACTTCCCAAGCTCACCTATGCCTCCCCCACCTGGTCTTCCTCCCTAAATGCCACACAACGTAAACACCTAGAAAAAGTGCAAAAGAGGGCATGCAAGATTATTCTCTCCCCTTCCTACTCCACATATCAAGAAGCGCTCAACACACTGACCCTTTCGACTCTCACTGACCATCACCACGGCCTCATCTGCAAATTTGGTAGGAAGCTTCTACACCATCCCCGACACCGGCCCCTACTACCACCTGAGATCCCCTGTCCGAGAATTGCTGTTCGACACCACAACCGCATCCAGCCCATACGTGCACGAACTGATCGCTATAAGAACAGCCCAGTCCCAGCCATTGTAAAAATTATCAATAACATGTAATAAATCAGTGTATTCACTCCCAGTAAACACTGCTCCCTACACTGTCACTATGTTGAAATGAACTGTAGTTTGAGCTGATCCCCATCTAAGTTACTATATGTCTTATTTGTGTCACTTATGTCACTTGTATATTATTTGTAATTCGTAACCCATTCCCCAAATATGTAACTGTATATTTTCAGCCTTCTGGCTGCCAAGCTCTTTCAATAAACCGTTAATTATTATTATTATTATTATTATTATTACACGCACACTGAGGGAAAGAGGGGTGAGAGCCATCACAGAGAACAGAGCAATCATCAGAGAGAGAGAGAGAGAGAGAGAGACAAGATAAGGTAAGCTTGACACATGGCAGTAATATATCGCAGGAGACTCGCACCTGCAGCATTGCCTCTGTGGGACACACTACCCCCACAGGTGCACAGGTTTTAACCCATGTTTAGTTTAGGTTCAGATTGGCCCTCAGGTTTAGTCCAAGTTTAATCCATATACAATCCATGTTTAATTTAGGTTCAGATTGGCCGGTAGGTTTAAAAGAGATTTAATACAAGTTTAAGTTGACCCCCAGGTTCAGATTTGACCAAAGGTTTAAAAAAAGGTTTAAAAGATCCGAGCTTCGTGAGCGCAATATTGAAAAAGGTTCAGGAAAGAAGATAATTAACGATCTTGTCCTAAAAACTTTAAAATAAAATGAAAATAAACCCGAGTCCTGAACTTAAGTTTGTAAAAAAAAATCGAAACCAAAGCTTAAACAGTGATCTCCGGAATTTAGGCTTACAAAAATACAGGAATTTGAAGTTTAAAAAAAAAAAGTTTAATCCTCGTAACAAAAAGTTCTAAAGAAGTTCAGAATAAGGAGTTCAATGATTAAAATTACCACGAAAAGGTTTAAAACTCCTACCAAGGTGTTGAACTTAAGATCATGATAATAAATGTCTACTACAAAACAATTCCTACCTCTAATTAGCACCTGAAGCAACAGTTATACTCATTAACTAAATTTATTAACCCTTTACGCACACACTCGTAACCCGGGGTGGTAGAGTGTGTGTGTGTGTGTGTGTGAGTGTGTGTGTGTGTGTGTGTGTGTGTGTGTGTGTGTGTGTGTGTGTGTGTGTGTGTGTGTGTGTGTGTGTGAGTGTGTGTGTGTGTGTTTGCAGTTTATGTCTAAATAGTGTCTGTCTGTCTGTCTGTCTGTCTGTCTGTCTGTGTACTTTTGTCGTCATGTGAAGTCATTTTTCATATGTTTGGGACAAGTGGGAGATATGTTTACATAAGGCATTGTCCGGATGAATACCTTTTCGATCTGGGACAACATAATTTAATTCTATCACATGTTCTCTCTCCCCCCTCCCCCCTCTCTCTCTCTCTCTCTCTCTCCTCCTTACGGTTCTGTCTTGCTCGTTAGGTCTTGATAAATCCCCTTTGGAGATTTGCTGGGATTTTTATGTCTTATTCTTGAGAAATAGCCAGCTCCCTCCCTCCTCCAACCCCCCCCCCCTCTTTTTCCCTCCCTCCCATCTTCTCCCTCTCTCTCTCTCTCCGTTCATCCCTCCCATACTCATCTCCCTCCTCAGTCTCTTCCCTTCCCCTCCCCTCCCTCTCTCCCTCTTTCCTCCCCCCCATCCATCTCCCTCTCCCTCTTTCATTCCCCCGTTACTCTTCTCTCCCTACCTCCCTCCCACCACCCATCCCTCTCTCTCCCGTAGTATCCCTCAGTATCTCCTAGCACCTCTCAGTATCTCCTAGCACCTCTCAGTATCTCCTAGCACCTCTCAGTATCTCCTAGCATCTCTCAGCATCTCCTAGCATCTCATAGCATCTCCCTTATCTCACTCTCCTAGACGGCAAGGCAATACTCCCTCAAGTACCATATATTACCAAACACTTGATGCCACTGCCAGCCAAGACCCACCCCCACCCAGCCCACCCCAGCCCACCCCAGCCCACCCGAGGTCAGCCACTCTAAGCCTAAAAAGATACAGACAAACAAACAGTCAGTCAGTCAGAAATAAGCAGACAGACAGACAGACAGACAGACAGACGAGAGGAAATTACTTACTATAAAACGTTGACTAATTTAAATATCTATAAAAAAAACTAGAGAGAAAGTGAGAGAAATAGAGAGAAGTAATTAGAGAGACTGAGAGAGAGACAGAGACAAATACAGAGAAATAAAGATGAAGAAACAGAGAGAAAAAGAGGGAGAGAGAGAGAGAGAGAGAAAGTAAGAGAGAAAGAGAGAGAGAGAGAGAGATAAAAAGAGCTAGAGACAGACATCCGAAACCTTCGATTGAACCATATTTCGTGTGGGTATTTTTATGGCCTCTCATTGGTTCAGCGGCAGCCAATGGGATGTCAGCAAAAACCAAGAAATTTATCGAGTGAACGAAATTTAATCTTTTGTGTCTCGTTCTTAACACAGGATCAAATATTGAGAGAGAGAGAGAGAGAGAGAGAGAGAGAGAGAGAGAGAGAGAGAGAGAGAGAGAGAGAGAGAGAGAGAGAGGTGCTTACTGGTTACCTAACTTATGGCCAAATATGTGTGTGTGTGAGAGAGAGAGAGAGAGAGAGAGAGAGAGAGTAAAAGAGAGAGAGAGACCATAGCAGAATAATGGAGTATTGGAACTAGGATAGAGGGGTTAGGTGTGATAAAGGATGCTGGAAAATCATTGGAAGTAATTTTGTAGCGTGGGGAAAATAATTGGAAAGTGTGGGGATTTTTGTTTTGGAAAGCGGGGGAAATAATTAGAAAACGTGGGAAATTATATTAGAAAGCGTGGGAAATAATTAGAAAACCGTGGTGTTTTTTTTTGGGGGGGGAGGAAGCGGTGGAAATAATTAGAAAACGTGAGAATTAATTAGAAAGGGTGGGAAATAATTAGAAAACGCAGTATGGGAAATAATATTATTAGAAAGCTCGGCTAATAATTAGAAAGCTTGTGAAATATTTAAGTGTGGGAAATAATTAGAAAACGTGGTTAATAAGTAGAAAACGTCGGAAAATAATTAGAAAACGTGGGAAATAATTAGAAAGCGTAGGAAAAAAATGGCAATAACAAAAGGTAGAGAGAGAGTAGAGAGAGAGAGAGAGAGAGAGAGAGAGAGATGATGCCGTAGAGACCATGCGGACACTGGACACGAGAGAACTCGAATGTCTTAAGAGCCAGAGGCGTGGGGACTGGCCAAGCGTGCACACTTCTCAAAGTTTAATGAGGTGGAGGTCACAGAGGTAGAGAGAGGAGAGGGGAGAGAGGAGTGAGAGAGAGAGAGAGAGAGAGAGAGAGAGAGAGAGAGAGAGAGAGAGAGAGAGAGAGAGAGAGAGAGAGAGAGAGAGAGAGAGAGAGAGAGATGAATTGTCAAGGGTGAAGGAGTCTTTAACAAATCTCTCAAGGTAAAACTATCTACTTGTTGGGGGTTTTATACACAAAAAAATCTTCAGGTGAACCCCAGGTGAAATGTGAGGGAGAGAAGGAGTCTTTCAGGGTCTTTAAAAACCTTCAGGTGAACCCCAGGTGAACTTTGAACCTTGAGGGAGTCTTTAGTGAGTCTTTAAAAAATATAATGAAAGTATCAATCGGGGTCTTTGAAATAAAACATGGATAAACTAGACACAAAGTAAACAAGACGTCTTTAAAACGAAAATAAACCAAACAAAGACGGGAATAAGAGGGAGGAAAGTCTTTGAAATCGTCAATAAACCAAGTAAGACGCGAGAGAGAAAAAGGGGGGAAGCGTTAAACCGACATTAAACCGAGATGAAGACAAATTAAACCCTGTTAAACGACTCAGTCAAGTTTCTTAACGCTAAAACTATCCCTTTCATACAATTATTATCTAAAACCACATCAACAACAACTGGTTTAACGTGTGTGTTTTAATCATTAAATATGACGTAATTAAACCTCCCTAAAATTTCCCCACAACCCCCTAAAAAATTTCCCCACAACCCCCTAAAAAATTTCCCCAACACCACACCATACTTCCCTAAAATTTCCCCACAACCCCCTAAAAAATTTCCCCAACACCACACCATACTTCCCTAAAATTTCCCCACACTTACCCAGGTCGTCCCCAGTAGTGTTGCCAACAAGGTGGTCCCTCCATTAGAAACCCCGTCTTTACTGGTGACATTTTTGAGTGGTGGGATAAAATGACCCGAAAATTCAATATTCGGGGAGTTTTGACGACGGGGAGAG
>NW_024712526.1:10261739-10274239 GCF_018991925.1 Homarus americanus | reverse complement strand
CAATAGAACGCATTTGAGTACTTTAGGTTAGAACGCATTTGAGTACTTTATGTTAGAACGCACTTGAGTACTTTACGACAGAACGCATTTGAGTACTTTAAGACAGAACGCATTTGAGTACTTTATGACAGAACGCATTTGAGTACTTTATATTAGAACGCACTTGAGTACTTTACGACAGAACGCATTTGAGTACTTTATGTTAGAACGCATTTAAGTACTTTGTTAGAACGCATTTGAGTACTTTACGTTAGAACGCATTTGAGTACTTTATGTTAGAATGCATTTGAGTACTTTATATTAGAACGCTCTTGAGTACTTTACGACAGAACGCATTTGAGTACTTTATATTAGAACGCATTTGAGTACTTTATTTTATAACGCATTTGAGTACTTTATATTAGAAAGCATTTGAGTACTTTATTTTAGAACGCACTTGAGTACTTTATATTAGAACGCAATTGAGTACTTTATGTTAGAACGCATTTTAGTACTTTATATTAGAACGCAATTGAGTACTTTATGTTAGAACGCATTTGAGTACTTTATATTTGAACGCACTTGAGTACTTTACGACAGAACGCATTTGAGTACTTTATATTAGAACGCAATTGAGTACTTTATGTTAGAACGCATTTGAGTACTTAATATTATAACCACCACGAATAGAATGATCACGAACACAACTACAATTACTAAAACCACATTGACTAACTAATATAACAACATTAACCTATAACTTACAATAACTAATACAACAGCAACTGGTTATAATAATGAACATAATTAATATACCGAGTACCCATTAAAAAATAAATAAATATTACTTACGATTATTTTTTTACCCTAAGTCAACCAGTTTAAGGTAATTGTGAGAATTGTGTATTGGTGTAGGTAGGGAGACTTCTTGGTTTAGACCTTTGAGAGCCAGTGTTTTGATAGGCTTTACTTGTCTATTGTGAATCAGTCTCTCTCTCTCTCTCTCTCTCTCTCTCTCTCGCTATTCACTTTTCTTAATTGTCTTCTATGTATATATTATGCTTTACTTTATTTCTTTCTTTCTTTCTTCTTCTGTTTGCCAGCCTGCCTTTTCCTACACGCATTACATTTGATCTCTCTTTCTCTTCCTGTTCCATCCCTCTCCTCCTCCATTTTCTCTCTCTCTCTCTCTCTCTCTCTCTCTCTCTCTCTCTCTCTTTTTCATCAGCTTAAGGTCGTTTTTACACTTTCCTCTCAGCCCTTACTTCACACGCTACGCTAACACCCGTTCCTCTCTCTCTCTCTCTCTCTCTCTCGCTCTCTCTCTCTCTCTCTTACTCTCTCTATTTTCCTCCATCAACTCCATCCATCACTACAAATTGAATCACTTCCCTCCATCTCCAGCACCTGATGCAAGTCCAGGCCATTTTTATTATTGCCGGAGCACTCAAAATGCTCCTCCATATTGGATTTTAGACTCACTTTCTCATTTTGCTCAAAAATCTTTGGTGTGAGAGAGAGTATGTGTGTGTGTGTGAAAGAGAGAGATTGAGTGTGGAATTGTGTGTGTGTGTTTTGATAAGGGAGAGAGAGAGAGAGAGAGAGAGAGAGAGAGAGAGAGAGAGAGAGAGAGAGAGAGAGAGACTATGATTTAACCCTCTGACGACCATGATTTAACCCTTTAAAGACGATGTTTTAACTCTTGGAATATCACATTAAAATCATTTCACTTCCATAAAATAAATTCTTATATTAAGCCTATCCATCATTACATATCTATAACAATTTTCACCTCAATTGGTAAACCTATCTGACCCAATTCCACTCCAGTACACCTGTTAATTGGATAGATGACCTTTGACCTAAAAAGCCTAAAAAGAAAAGATTAAAAACAAAAGAAAAGGAGAGAGAGAGAGAGAGAGAGAGAGAGAGAGAGAGAGAGAGAGAGAGAGACAGAAAGGATACAAAGAGAGAAAAAAACGGATAGGGGAAAGAATAGAGACAGACAGACAGAATAACAGAGAGAATAATAGAGAGAGAAAAAGAGAGACAGAGAAATAGAGGAGAAGCAACAACAGGACAAACAATATGTCACTCGCTTCTAAGGGGAGAGAGATAAAAAGAGAGAAATAGCCACGTCCAATAAAGAGGGAGAACAGAGATAAATGAAGACACATTAAACAACAATAACAGTGAAGGAAAAAGGAATACAATAATAATAGAATATCAGGAAATAAAGAATAGGAATAAAAATAACAAATAAAAGAAAATATTGATAAATACGAAAGAAAAGGACATATATATAATAAAATAAAAATATTAATTGTCTATAACCCAGAGAACTATGTAACAGGTGACGGGTTAATTACTAACTCACCTACGTCTTGGCTCAGGTGTTAAGTTCCCGTTTTCTATGGAGTTTAAATCCCCCGTAGTTGACCGTTACGCTCCCGTGATTTAAACCTTTTAAATCATCGCTTCTCTTGTTTATTCATCAGTTTATCATATATCACTAAACACTATAGTCACTCATGTTGATAATGTTTAAAAATGTTCACTCTTAATATTTTTTTACGAATAACAGATTAAAAAACACACTACCCAAAAAAAACGTGACTAAACTCCTGCGCAATCCGACGAGCACTGAGGTGGTTGTTTAAACTTCAAACGACCGACCCCACCGCCTCCCCTGATTGGTCATTGCTACCCTCCTTGGATTTTAATTGGTGAATATAAACCTCTCTAGCTCCTAATTGTGTCTAAAATATAAGACTTTAACTATTCTTATTTATAAAGAAACGTTACTCAACTCCTCTACTTAATTTACATAAAATAATCATTAAAATAACGTATAAAACATAATATTATACACTAGAGATTATAATTCATATAAATACTGTACAGACAAGTAGAGAGCATAATTACGTGTTTCAAATAGAACTACAGGAGTTAGGGTGAAGTGTCTGTCCTCCCTCCACGACCCTCCTACTGCACGACCCTCCTACTAGCCAACATACCCTCCACTGCCTGTTATGATATGACTAAAATGACATATCATGTCATTACATAACATGACATGTCAGGATATGATACCAGTATGTCATGTCATGATGTCATATCATGTCATGCAATGTTAGGACATGTCCTATCCTGATATGCCATGCCATGGCATGGGATGCTTTGTACTGCCCTGTCATACCATATCATGTCATATTAAGTTGAGTCATGTCATGATAAGTCATGTCATGCAATGTCATGTTAAGTCATGTTGAAGCAAAGTCATGTCATGTCAAGCTAAGTCATGTCGTGTCATATAATATTAAGTCATGTCGTGTCATGTCATGTTAAGTCATGTCATGTCATGTTGTCATGTCATATCATATCAAGTCATATATCATGTCATGTTAAGTCATGGCATATCACGTCATGTTAAGTCATGTCATATCATGTCATGTTAAGTCATGTCATATCATGTCAAGTCATGCCATATCATGTTAAGCCATGTCATATCATGGCAAGTAATATAATGTAATCTTAAGTCATGTTACATCATGCCATGTTAAGTCATGTCATCATGTCAAGTCATGTCATATGTTAAACCATGTCATATGTCAAATCATATATCATGTTAAGTCATATCATATCATGTCAAGTTAAGTCATTATATGTCATTTCATGTTAGTTATATTGTTTAATACACAGAAGGTTAATTACTAACTCACCTACGTCTTGGCTCAGGTGTTAAGTTCCCGTTTTCTATGGAGTTTAAATCCCCCGTAGTTGACCGTTACGCTCCCGTGATTTAAACCTTTTAAATCATCGCTTCTCTTGTTTATTCATCAGTTTATCATATATCACTAAACACTATAGTCACTCATGTTGATAATGTTTAAAAATGTTCACTCTTAATAATGTTGTTTACAAATAACAGATTAAAAAACGCGCACACAAAAAAACGTGACTTGACTCTTAAGTAATCCGACGAGCACTGAGGCGGTTGTTTAAACTACAAACGACAGACCCCACCGCCTCCCCTGATTGGTCATTGATACCCTCCTTGGATTTTAATTGGTGAATATAAACCTCTCTAGCTCCTAATTGGTCAATACCTTCTTTCACAATTTGAAATATTTGGCTTTAAATTTTCTTCTTTATAAGGAAACGTTAATCTATTCCCCTATTTAATTTACCTAAAATAATCAATAAAATAACATATAAAACATAATATTAGGTACTAAAGATTATAACTCATATCAATACAGACCCAGTAAATAAATAGGTTTTTAAAAGCTCATTAAAGACCTTTTTTCAGTACTCCAGATTTTATTATTGTTGTTGTTGTTGTTGTTGTTGTTGTTGTCCTCTTTTAAGTGTTCTTCATTATTTGCCTCGATATTATTATTATTATTATTATTATTATTATTATTACTATTATTATTATTATTATTATTATTATTATTATTATTATTATTATTATTATTATATTATTATTATTATTATTATTATTATTATTATTATTATTATTATTATTATTATTATTATTATTATTATTATTATTGTTGTTATTATTATTATTATCATCATCATTATCATTATTACTAAACAAAAATCATCACGAAGAATTATCACACAAACTAAACATAACCAAAATGACAAAAAAATTTAAAAAATCCCAAATAATAATAATTTCTCAATAAGTATCACGTAATGTCTCTCAAAGATAATATTATGGAAATAGTCTCTCGTCCATTACCGAGTTAATCGTCTCGTTCACATTAAAATGCTCAAAGATTCGCCGTTTGTCGAAATAATGTCGAATAAAATTTATGAAAATTCTTCCCAAGTTTGAAAAAGAGGATCAGGAAGATTTTACTTATATTTTTTTCTATATATTATCTGTCTGTCTGTCTGTGTGTGTGTGTGTGTGTGTCTGTCTGTGTGTCTGTCTGTCTGTCTGTCTGTATTCCTCTTCTCTATAGGGCTACTCCTCCTCTCCTCTGTTTGTCTCTCTCTCTCTCTCTCTCTCTCTCTCTCTCTCTCTCTCTCCTTGTATGTTTTTGTACCTCTCTTTCTCTTTCTATCTCTTTATGTTTAACGCCTCCAATCTCCTCTTTGTGTCTGTCTGTCTACCCCTCTGCCTGTCTCTGTCTTTATTCCTCTCTTTCTTTCCTTTTCTCCCACGTGAACAATGACAGACAGACAAACAGACAGGCAGACAGACAGACAGACAGACAGACAGATAGACAGACTATCTATTTATCTATCTTGGCTTAGTAAATAATAGCATTACCTTCGTTGTTCAATTTACATTAATTTATACATCTTGTGGTCAACTTATAATCATTTTTTGACTGATAATACTATACATATTCCCTTTATTATATACTTATTATAGTGGAAACAAATATATATCCACATTAGTTACCCATAAAATAGTAAGCCATTACATACGTTTTCTTTTAAATATTTAGATCCATATGTAAGAAAATGGAACCAACTTATGGATACCTTATGTAGAAACAGTAATGTACAGGTTACTAGACACTTGTTACACACACACTAGTTACAAGGGCGGATCCAGGGAGGGTCCTGAGGGTCCGGATGCCCCCTTTTCAACCAGACAATTCCAAAACTTTTTCATTAATGATGTATTATACCTCTGTTGTGTTTCAAATTTACACATGTAGAGTATCCCGGGTGGGGGCTGTGGGGGGGGGGGGATTTTTTAGGGATATTTATCTATGTATAAGTTCAGTATATCTGTCTGTCTGTCTGTCTGTCTCTCTGTCTGTCTGTCTCTCTGTCTGTCTGTCTGTCTGTCTGTCTGTATAGTTCAATAAGTCTATCATAGTATTTTACTTTTCAAATGACAAACACATCGACCTCGCCTGGAACCTGACATACATACATACATACAAAGTTCACAGTAGCTCAACATACATACAATATACATAGATAACACATGTATACAACAGACAGACAGACAGACAGACAGACAGACAGACAGACAGACAGTGAAACCAAGAAGAGCGTGTGGATATTTTGTTCAATATTATACTTACTGTGTACCGAACAAACACATTAAAACTCGCTGAAGAACTATAACAATAAAGTGTGTTTCAATATTGACCAATGACTCGTGTATAAAGATGATATATAAAACAAGAAGAAGAAATATAAAGATAAAAATAGGAAAAAAATATAAAATAATGTTACCTGTCCGGAGCATATAATGCCTACCTGTCTGGAGTATATAATGCCTAATGCCTACCTGACCGGAGTACTATATAATGCCTACCTGTCCGAAGTAAATCTAATGTTTATTTTTTTTTCGCTTATGGGAATGTAATTTTTGTCAACAAATTTGGTTCACTAAAGGTAATTATAGGTTTAAATAGTTGGATAGGTTTATGTTTAGTATAAAAGACAAATCATTGTTTACATGTGACATTGTAATAAATGTTTTAATATGTTGTAGTTATTATTATTATTATTATATTTTTTTTTATTATTATTATCTGTGACGACTCTGTCCCCTCCTCACTCTACCACCACTTGCTCCAACTTGTCACCAGGAGAAGAAACTGCTTCACGAACCTACTGTACTCGACCCCAGTGAGTCAGAACCAGTTTCCCATCTGACTATGAGACCGAGGTATGGAGGCAAGTGTGTCTGCCTGGTAAACTGAGTCTCTTCTCTGCGGCCTACAGTGTTCCTCTTCTCCCGGGGTGTGGACGACGGGTTGTATTAAGGACTACTGCTGGTGGTGTGGTGGTGGACTACGGCGGTAATCCCTGGTTCCTTGTGGTTGGCCATCACAGCCTAGACTCGCTACCTCAGCTGCCATTTCTATCAGGTTTTGTGTTGTTGTTTCTAGTATGTGTATTTAATGTTTAAATTAAGAATAATTAATCAGGTAATATTCTGGTGTGTTTTGATAACTACATAGTTTGTTTTATTAATTACTCAGTGTCCATAATAATCTTCTCTCTTTCATAACGTAAATTTGTCTGTCATGATAACAGTGATTCTTGTGTGTTCCTTCCTTGTTGCATCCACGTATTTCAACCCTGAGATTATTCACTCTTTTTTTTTTTTAATTGTCAACTTTTTTATTTTGTCTTTATTATTTTATTATTATTATTATCATCATCATCATCATCAACATTATCGTCAGACAGAAGAAGAAAATGACAGTGAAAGACAGAAAGAGGCAAAAAATGTAGACAGAGAGAGAGAGAGAGTGAGAGAGAGAGAGAGAGAGTGAGAGAGAGTGAGTCATTATACTGGTTCTGGGGACATGTGGGAGTAAGAAAATAAATACCTCAATGTTACAGTATTATATTACACCTCATGTATAGCAGCTGTGGAGAGAGAGAGAGAGAGAGAGAGAGAGAGAGAGAGAGAGAGAGAGAGAGAGAGAGAGAGAGAGAGAGAGAGAGAGAGAGAGAGGCAGTAATATAAGATACAGACAGAGAGAAAAAAGACAAAGAAGACAGGAACCTAACAGACAGACAGACAGAGAGAGAAGGTAACAGCTGAGCCCTACTACACATGCGTCGAGGTGTAAGAAAGGAAGGGAGGACAGGGTGTATTCAGTCACGGCCAAGCTGTTGAAAGGGACGCAGGTGTAGGAGTTACGAGGTGAGGTATCTGTCTATTCTCTATCTATCCAGTGGTCGTATTCAGTGGTCTATTCAATGTCTACCCGGGGTTTAACTACAGTACGTTTGGTTTTCTATCTATCCACTGTCTATTTGATGTCTATTCAGTGTTTATCTATTCCTCTGTATATCAACTATCCACATTATTTATCCACTGTCTATCCTTCGAATCTCATTGGTAAGGTCTTTGTGTATTCATTATTATTATTATTAGTAGTAGTAGTAGTAGTAGTAGTAATAGTAGTATCATTATCGTTGTTGTTATTTATTTATTTTATTTATTATTTATTTATTTTTCCATTTATATTTTAAGTATATACATATTTTACAGTACAGTTAATAATACAGTAATCTGATGAGGGAAGCAAATCATCCTTGGTTGTGTTCGTGTGAGACAGAGAGTGAGGCTTACTTCTTGACGACAAATATATAACTATTTTATTGATAATTTCTTAATACGTGACAGTTAGAATATAATGGTTTTGGTGGTAAGGTAAGTATTGTAAAAATATTAATACTTAGACAATAGATATTTTTTAAAGAGTTGATTTAAAGGAAGGGAGCGTAGTCTTTGTTGGGATGGGTGGGGGTAAGTTGTTCCACACCTTCACGTAATGATATTTTATGGGGGTCTGGGACTGAGAGGAGCGCATGGGGGGTGGTCTTAGTAGCTCTGGGTGCCTTAAGTTGTTCTATCTCTGATTATTCCGGCACTGGAAATAATTATTCTCAATCAAGTGATTTACTGATTTATAAACAAATAAGGCAAAACAGTAGGTGTTAATATCCTTGAATTTCAAACATTTTTAATTAAGCAAATTGTTCGTTGGTGTTCAATTTGTTACAAGTAGGTCATTGTCCACAACTCTCTTCTGTGCAGTGATCAGAGGTTGTGTTTTTGAAGAGCCAGAAGCCCCCCCTATACAGCAGTGAGTGACAGTGTATTAAGTGTTGCTCAACAGGATATTAATCAATTTCTTCTCATTACTGCAAGAGTGAGTGGCTGACGTGCATGATACAGCACTGTTTATTGACTTTCCTCTGAATGGCTTCTCAGTAGTCTCTCTAGCTAAGGTCACATCATCAACTACAACCCCAAGAGACTGTGTTGGATAGACAGAGAGAGGGAAAGAAAGAAAGAAAGAGAGAGAGAAAGAAAGAAAGATGGATAGTTAGAAAGACCCGATACTAGACACAGAATCGATAGATAAATAGAGAGATAGATAGATGAGTATTAGTAACATAATACACATATAGATGAATATATAATGAGAACTCCCTGACATAGCGGGCGAGTGGGTGATAAATAATTGTTTAAATATGACCTAATAATACTACTATACGTTGCCATTCTATGATTTACAATAGGCAGTTAGTTATAATTTCTCTCTCTCTCTCTCTCTTTCTCTCTCTCTCTCTCTCTCTCTCTCTCTCTTGTTGCACACATTACCTAGGCTTCTCTATAACTAATGCAAATAACGAGGCATCACCTTCGTATTTGCCGTCATGGGAAGCCGCTACCTCCTTTGTTGTTGGGAATACATAATAGAGAGAGAGAGAGAGAGAGAGAGAGAGAGAGAGAGAGAGGGAGAGAGAGAGAGAGACAGAGAGACAGATAAAGAGGGAGATAGAGAGAAAAAAAAAGACAGAGACAGACAGTAGTAATGATAACACCATAAAACCAATATTTCTCTGTCACCACCAGATGTCTCCATGGCCTCTGGTGTCCACTTTCTGAAACTATTAGACTCTCGTTCACATCTACAACATGTAAATAACCATCAATTATACACTACACGTCATACACACACCTTTCTCCACTAACCCATTTTATCATTTACTAATTAATACACACACTATCATCATACTAACAGCTAATTAACAATACACACCTGAATTTGATAAGATTACGTCAGTCGAAGGTAATAAACCAAATTCTTCGCCTTATCTTGTGAAGCAAAATGAAAAAAAAAAAACATACTAACTCCAATTGGCTTTTAACACAACTATGCTGATCCTTCCTTCACATCGGCTGTAAGTTGGTGGTCCGTAGTACTTTAAACCTTCTCTTACGATCACTACCATAACTACCATCACAATAGTCCTCCTCAACAGTTACACCAGAAAAGATATACTGTATAAAAAAAACTCATCCTTAATACACATCAACACAAACCCATAAAGATGTTGTTATTATCATTATTCATTACCTGCCACACCTTAGATATCTTAATTAAACCTTCGTTGACCTATTACCTGTCTTAATTAAACCTTCGTGACCTATTACCTGTCTTAATTAAACCTTCCTGACTATTATTACCTGTTTACACGCACACCTTCCTAGCGTAATTATTATGGACACTTTCTTGGTAAAATTAAGTCTATTGGAGACACGTGTCGAGTAGTTAAGTGTTGTTAGTTTCTGTCTGTCTGTCTGTCTCTCTCTATCTGTCTGTCTGTCTCTATCTATCTGTCTGTCTCTCTTTGCATCCATCTCTCACTTTATCTCTTGTTGATTTATTTTAGAATTTTCTCTTTGTCTACTCTGTGTTTTTTTTTACTCACACACACACACACACACACACACACACACACACACACACACACACACACACAGCAGTATCAACCTCTTCTCTTTTATTTACCAGAAAACAGCTTAGAAGACAAACAGCGAAGGACCCTCGTGAAGCCTTGGGGGACGGCTTGAAGACTCTATAAAGAGCTCCCGGGAAAATGATGACCTCCTCGTCCTTGACCTTGCGCTTGACCTTTTTACTGGCTTTGACCTTTGTGCTAGGTAAGGTGACCACATATCAGACATACATAGCACTCAGACATACGTATTACTCACACACACACACACACACACACACACACACACACACACACACACACACACACACCCTTCTATTACGTGAATACACCTGTACTGTACATGAATTAACGATCATCAGGTAAGTGTCATTGTGCCAGGTGAGTTGTGAGGCTAATGAGGATAGACACTTAGGCTTGGCACTATATCACTTTATTTATTTACCTGTGAAGGGAGATTGTCAGGTATGGTGCTCCGGGTGTTCATGTCTTGGTGCTAAACTCGAAGACAAGGCTTCGTGGCTTCCTGTAATTTATTAGTATATATCTTTCTTCTTCTCCTCCTTCTTCTTCTTCTTTCTTTCTTTCTTTCTTTCTTTTCTCTTTCTTCTCCTTTCATTCTCGTCTCTTCCTTCCTTTACGTTTCCTTCCGTTTTTGCTTCCTCATATCTCTTTTTCCTTGTTTATCCTGTTTTTTTATTCCTAATTCATTTTTTTCTTATTTGTCTTTCTCTCTCTCTCTCTCTCTCTCTCTCTCTCTCTCTCTGTTTCTGTCTGTCTATCTGTCTGTCCAACGCCACCCCCCACTACGACACATCTTTTCATCACATCATATCCAACACCTGTCATATACCTGTCATACACTTGTCTCTTTCATTTACATATCATTTGCCTCACCTGTCACAGAAGTATACAGTAGAGACGCGGCCACACACTCCATCACTGAACGAAGAGATATGACAAAAAATTCCCTCTAGGTAACGTTCAAAATAACTTAGAAAAAAAATATATTTACCGAACGATATATTTTGAAGAATTTTTATGCAGGTGGATTTTGTTTTATTATTTGGACAGTGAGTTGTTAGGTTAAGTTAGGTTAGGTTAGGGTAGGGTAGGTTAGTTTAAGGTGAGGGTTAAGTTAGGTTAGGTTATTTATCAACAACAGAAGGTGTTAATTACTCCACCTGTATGAAGGTTACCTGGAGATTAGTGTGTCGTGTTCTTAATTTAGATTTATTTATGATCTACCAGGTAATAATAATAATAATAATAATAATAATAATAAATAATCTACTACGTTTAATAAGTTCTCTATAATTTTCAGGTGCGGAATTAACTAACAAAAAGTTGCCACCAAACCTACCAGAGTACAGCAGGTGTAGGAGACTTACTCCACACCTGTCAGAGAATCACAGTTTTGTCACACTATCACCACACCTGCTGGCTGCTACAACACAGGTGCTGAAGACAATAAACCCTACAAACCTGCACCTTGTCTTCCAGGGCGAACCAGGTAAGTTTGGAGGAGGAGGATGGGGGGGGGGGTTATACAGGTGTGGTGATGATAGGTGGTACAGGTGTGGTGATGATAGGTGGTACAGGTGTGGTGATAGGAGCTGTCAGTGTGCCTCTTTGGGGGGGAGGAGGTGGAGCTGGATCACATGACGATTAACTACACCAGATTATTTCAACTGATAATTAAACACCTCAAAATGCTACCTCGAGTTGTTAGCTTAGGTTAGGTTAGCTTAGGTTAGCTTAGGTTAGGTTAGGTATCTCATTACTAGGTGAATTTCCCTCCCTCCCTTCCTCAGAGACCTACCTGCTAAGAGAACTATGGCACCAAGGCGTTGGTCTAACAGTAGGGGACCACAACTCGTGGTATAAGTTAGTACAGAGGCTCTCCTACACTGACCTCTCACAACACCTGCTGGTAGGGGACACATCCTGGCTCACAGGTATACTGAGGAAGGTAAGATGTGCCTCTTTTTCTTATATTTCTAATTATTTTTATGCATATATTTGTTCTCTTTATGTAAGTATATGTATGTATGTATGTATGTATGTATGTATGTATGTATGTATGTGTGTAAACAACAATGAATATAATTAGCTTTCTAATCAAAATAATTCCATCAATGATCCTCAAAATAATATACCAATTATTTTACTATTATAATTATCATCACCACAATTAATTATATACTAATATAAGTTTCAAGATAAATACAGGTAATTAATTAAGTTTTTTTTTATTACAGGTG
>NW_024712526.1:10234239-10256739 GCF_018991925.1 Homarus americanus | reverse complement strand
GGTTTTGGTGGGTGGTTGTTGATAGTGGTGGATGATTGTGGTAGAGAATAGTCAGGTATGGGAATAGTTGTTACAGGTATTTATGATAGTTTGGGATTGGTTCTAGTTGTGGTTGGGTAGTTAAATATCTTTGATAAGTATTATATTTATTTATTAAAAGTTTATGGATAACCAATGAACCAGATTGTTAAAATATTTAATTATATATAATTACTTAGATGACATAACAATCACCCATATAATTAGTATCATTCTCACTCATTAATTAATTTTCAAGATTACTAATTATACGCTTCTGAAATTGAATATACCTGCTGATTAATTGAATATAGAATTGCTACAGGTAGTTAAGAAATAAGTGTGTGTGTGTGTGTGTGTGTGTGTGTGTATATATGTGCGTGTGTGTGTGTGTGTGTGTGTGTGTGTGTGTGTGTGTGTGTTTTCTGAGACAACGTACACCACACTAATTAGGTGTCTCAATCCTTCATAATACAATAAACTTAGGAACAAAGACGGATGATAAAGTGATGGGTAAACTGAGCAATGAAGAGAGAGAGAGAGAGAGAGAGAGACGAAGATGATGAAGAAAGATAATTAGTTGATTATTTTCATCCTTACAGACACAAGGCATCTTCTATGTACTGGCAGCTGGTCTCTTCTTCTCAGCACTCACTCTCTTAACGGAAATACTTGTGTTTACTCTCAACACCAAGGCTGTGACGCACGGATCAACACCTACGCAAAGATGCATCACCATTTGATAACACTCGTTCGCTGGGAGACATGCATGCTAAGACGCGATCCCATCAAACTCCCTGTAGAGAAGATGACAAAGTACCTGGTGGTTGTGGGTGTTCGCTAGGTTGCATTAAAAACTGCATGTTTTGGTTCATGCAGTCGTTGGGATGCATTGGTTCACACGCTCGTTGGGATGCATTGGTTCACACGCTCGTTGGGATGCATTGGTTCACACGCTCGTTGGGATGCATTGGTTCACACGCTCGCTGGGATGCATTGGTTCACACGCTCGCTGGGATGCATTGGTTCACACGCTCGCTGGGATGCATTGGTTCACACGCTCGCTGGGATGCATTGGTTCACACGCTCGCTGGGATGCATTGGTTCATGCTGGGATGCTCTCTCTGCCAAAGAACATTTATTCAAAGATCGGAAATTACTCCCAGCGAGACAAGTGAAGCGAAGCAGAACCAAAACAAAGGCCAGATGACTTTACCTGAAGATTAGACACCCTACCTTATTTCACCTGATAATTAACCACCCTTACGCTAATTTAACATGATCTAACCAAATATATCTTAACCTAACCTAGCCCATACTCCCTAGGCATCAGGTGAAACAAGCTAGGGTGTCTAATCTTCAGGTGATACGATTTATGAAGGACAGTAATAAATAGAAATAAACCAACATCTTCTGTTTCTTGTTTTCTTTAATTCCTTTTTCTTGCATTGGAAACAACAAGAGACAAAGAAACATTAGATAAGGAAAACTGTTGTCATGACGCCATAGACGAGATGACTCAGGGTTACGGAGAGTTCCAGTGAATCAGGTATTGGTGATTTCATTAGAGCTCATATAAATCCAGGTGTATTGTTTATATTATATTCTAGGTCAATATTTTTTTTTTTTTGTAGTAATATGACGTGTAAAATACATTTATTTAGTTGATTTATTCTAATTTGCTAGTTTCTGCATAAAAGCTATTAAGACTAGACACTGTGGTTCCGGGTCGGGTCGGGTCGGGTCAGGTCGGGAACTTGGGAAAAGCTGGCCGAGTTAGTGTTACCTCTGACACCCACTGTTGTGCGTCAGAGCTGCTTCCCCAATTCTCTTGGTGTTGTCTGGGTATTTTTCGTTTCTTTACCTGTATTCAACTCGACAGATAAGTTATTCTTGTTATATTTGTTAGGTATAATATTTAGAATGTTTAATGTAAATTTAAATTAAGTTGCCATTCTGTTTTGCCTTTTAATGTTCGTGTTTGAGTTTCCTTGTAAATATATTAGTTTGTTTTAGGTGTATTTTTTTCACTCTGGGTTTCTACTTCACAATTAAACAACAATTGACCTATTAAAGCCTGTCTAGAGAACTTTGTAATAATAAGAGCATTAACATCATTTTGTCACTTAACCTGACTTAGATCTGTAATACTGTGACGATCAGGTGAGAGAAGACGTGAGGCAGGCGACCGGATATTTAGGTTATGTAGGATGTTTTTATGAACTACGTATATTTAACCTAACCTAACCCAAACTAACCTAGCCTAACCTAACTTAACCTAACCTAAGCCAAACTAAATCTAACACAACCTACTGGGGTTCAATTAGGTAATCGGGGTTTTAACTCAGGTTTTCTTTATACTATATCAGCTTCGCCACAAACAACAGAGTCGTTTTAACAAGGTCATGCAGTGTGGGGGAGTATAGCCGTTATCACTTCACGAACCCTCTACCCTTCATCACTGTAAAACATTGTAACCTAACCTAACCTTCCTCCTCCTGTGTTGCTTCATGAAGGCAGCTGCAGGGTGTGAGTTTTCCTGGAACGTTGAAAGGGCGACTGGGTGAAGATGATGGCTCTCTTTGTCAAGCTTGTGTGTGTGTGTAATAATAATAATAATAATAATAATAATTAACGGTTTATTGAAAAAGTTCAGCAGCCCGGTAGGCTGAAAATATACATTAGACAAAAATGACTTATTACATTCAAAGACATGGAGTGGGTGGGTCGCTTAACAAAAGCTTTCATTACTAAAAGGAGAAGGAAAGTGAAATGAGCATACAAATTATTATAGTTTACAGTTGCTGGCCCGGGCTGGTCTCTTGCCATACTGTGTGAGGTCATGTAGGCCACTTGGTGTAATAACTCGTCCGTAGATGTTGATACGAATGACCTCACGGGATCATGGAGACACCAGGTGGTGTGGTGTTCACTCTGTGTATTAACTCGTCCTCGGGTGTTGATATGAAGGACCTCACGTGGTCATGGAGACACCAGGTGGTGTGGTGTTCACTCTGTGTATTAACTCGTCCTCGGATGTTGATATGAAGGACCTCTCGTGGTCATTGGGACACCGGGTGGTGTGTGGTGGTGTCACAGTACCTCACTCTCTGCTGGGTGGTGTTGTTTTATCTCGTAGTCAGGTGTAAAGCCGACCCACTGTTGTTCCCAGGGTGGACTGATTAACACCGCCTGGTCAGAAGATGGTGGTCGGTTCCCAGGGGTGCTTATCTCACTGGTGGGTTATGGTTCTCACTGGTACTGTCTGGTGTTGAATTCACTGGCCTAAACACTGTTCATCACCGTTCAACACTGATCCCACTTCATTCCGAAACGAAATTGTCACTTTTGACAGCATTATGTTGAGGATTGGGCCGAACATTGGCCGGGGGCAGTTGCCGATGCAGAACTGGGCGCCCAATAGATCTTGACCCTCCGGTGGTCAGGGATGTAGTGTGTGTGTGTGTGTGTGTGTGTGTAGGTGTATTGAAAAGGCATAATAAAACATCTCCTTTACACACATAAACTTACGGTTGCTTAGACCATAAACGTCTTCTTAACACACACACACACACACACACACACAGGCTCTCCTTATATACGTCAGGTATCAAAGGTTAATATGAAGCCTGATGTCGCCTAAATTAACCAAACCAAACTTAACCTAACCTAACCTAACCTAACCTAACCTAACCTAACCTAAAGAAAAGTTTAGTTCTCTGTTAATTTTTTTTTGTCCGAAGACTTTACAACATTTTCATTATCTATTCAGGACAATTATTGTTACTAAATCAGACTAGGTTAGATTAGGTTAGGTTAGGTTAGGTTAGGTTAGGTTAGGTTAGATTACAATGATTGGCTAATATGTAGACCCACAGGTAGGCAATTGCTATACCCAATACAGCTTGTAATTCGCCTCTCTATGTGCTGCCTTTTTGGCGGTAATATTATCTAAACTAAATTGTCTCTTATTACCTTTACATAAGTAATAACCGGAACACCTGGTAGACTATGATCCCTCAGAATGTTATACCGATCCTCACTCATACACTCACACTTCTTGTCCTCATAAAAACCCACTTGCAGAGTGACATTTCTACCATACAAATACAATTTCTTCGATGCTCTACCATCCAACACTAATCCACAGTAGTAGTCGGGTTTCTCACAAGGCGCTAGTGTCTGGTGGCAGCGTTTGACAGGGAGTGGTCTTGCCCGGTGATGAGGTGGTATCATCAGGTCTCTCACCACCGTATTTATGTAATTTCTCACATCCTCCCAAGGCACGTACATGGTGACGGGTTTACAGCGGGTCACTTTGTCTGAGAGATCAAAAGAGGCGATAGAGAACATATTTCATTCGTTGATGTGAATAATATATTGTGATGATATGAAGGAGTTTAATGGTAAGTTATAGTGGGGGAATGTGTATAATCTACTGAACTATATATAATTACACAAACATGTACATATACAGTCTTATATATGACTTTAAATGGGGATAATTACCAGTTAAGCCTTAAAAATCAACTGAAGTTTGTGTTCAATAGGTTAGGTTAGCTTAGGTTTTCTATGAAACTGTTGACATATATGTATGATGATCAACAGTCGGACGTTTAAAAAATTAATTTATTGAATTTATCGCTATTAAACAATTATCCCAGGTGGGTATGTTACTATAGGCCTATGACCCATATAGGCCTACCCCATACTCTGAGATTCATCTGGGAATCATATATTTACATTATTTACTTGTGAATCACTTTCTTAACTCATTACTTTTGCTCATAGCATGCCAGGATTGTCCATTAATGAGCTTATTGACTATTGTATAATGTCTCCTGGTGGGTCAGTTCGACTGTTCAGTAGCAGCGAGTCGTGAACAAAATGGACAATAACAAAAATAGTACGTACTTGGAACAGTTCTGAGCTGGACATCGATGAAGTTGAGTGAGTTAGATAATGGTGGTAAGGGCGGCATCAACAGACTGGAAGCAGCAGAGGAAGAAGACAAGGAAGGACTCCTTTCTTTACATCGACAAGCCACATCCTCCTTGAACTTCAAATCCAAATCAATATTGAGTTGTCCTCGAGGTTTGAGACGCATGAACACCTTCCGAAGATGTCTCTTGTCAGGTAGATAGTGGTGGCGAGGACTCGGGCAGGGGTGAAGCTCCGGAAGACAGCGACGGACGGGCAGGTGGACTCCTCTCACATCTTCAGGTAGGCTGACGTTGTGGGGAAACTGGACCTCCAGGTGGGTCTTCAGGTCCGGCCATGATGTGTAAGTGAGTGTCGGTGTTTGGGGATCTGTGGAACATAGAGATAATTTTTATATATTTATGGTCATATAAGAACGATCATGTAAATAATTATTATGATATAGACCATTATGGTGATCAACCTCATCGCCTATGGCTCTATGGCCAGGCAGAAGTTTCCCCAGAAAACAAATGCTTAGAAGATATTGCTCTCAGGAAACTATCCCTACTTAATGTAAATTATATATATATATATATATATATATATATATATATATATATATATATATATATATATATATATATATATATATATATATATATATATATATATATATATTACGGACGGCACATACTCGTGGGTCTCTTCTTGACTTTGGTGGTCTTTTTCCGGGACTGTTCACTATCGTCCGCTGTGGTACACGAGAAGCTCCCACCTGCGCCATCTTCGGTCAGGTTGGTCAACAGATAACCACTGCCACCACAACCCGCCTCTACGTAGGAAACACGACCGACCCAGTTGTCCTCCGTCCGCATCTCATACCGGTGATCTCCAGGGTGCGGCAGTTCCAGTTTTCCATACTGGTGTGGAATTATGGAACCCTTTTGTTCGTCTTCTCGATCGACTTCCAGGATGGTAAATAATCCTCGTTCACTTCGATGAGAGTCTCCCGGTGTATTTCTTGACCAAAGTTCCTCTTTTGGCTCGAAGCTGTTGAAAACGTCTCTCCTTAACTCAGAACCGGGAAATATTACCGCAAGTATAGTTTCATATATGTGCGTGTGTGTGTGTGTGTGTGTGCGTGTGCGTGTGTGTGTGTGTGTGTGTGTGTGTGTGTGTGTGTGTGTGTGTGTGTGTGTGAATTTATGGTGTATTTACAAGCACAACAACCAGTGTTCAATACCATCTGTAAAGCCCAGTAATGAAACTTAACCGTGCACAATACTCGAGTAGTCAGGTGGAGAATTATAAGTAATCGATATTGCCTTAGTGAATAGTTTATAATATTAACGTCATTGCTCTGACATTTATATTGACATGTTAAGTACGATGTTTGGGTCGGCTCTCAAAGCATCCCATAGAAACAGACGGTTTTAGAGCCGGGGGAGTCACATACTGTAAGCTTGGCTCACCACTGGCCTACCTTGTCAGTTCACTTCTGGTGGTGTACTCATGGCAGTCATGGTTCAGGCTGGCTGTTTTATGTATTTGTGTAACTTGCATTTATATTTGTGTATTGATTAATTTATCGGTGATGTTTGTGACCCTAAAAGTAGCTTTATATCTTCAATGTGATTAATTTATATTATATTATTATTAGTGATAAGAGTTGTAAGTATACTGTAATTATACATTTTACTTCAACTTTCTTTACTCCAATCATCAAATATTCACCTATAAATTAAGATACATTCTGTCCTTATACTGTGCCGTAGTTGAAGTTCTTCTCAATACAAACATTAAGAACCATAATACAGTAATTCACTCTTAATTACATTCACTTTTGTTTGTTACGAGTCTCACAATAATTGCACTAGTTTACATCCAGGGGTTCATACTTAAAATGACACTGGTTATTGAGTTCACAAATACAGTCTACAGGTTAATTTTTCATATAAACACACACACACACACACACACACACACACACACGCACACACACACGCACACACACACACACACACACGTCCTGACAACAGTATCTTACTAACTACAAATGTTAGACCATCCACGTATACAAGTACTTACAACAAGTTTCTTAAGTGACAAGTGACACAGCAGGAGGAACACACCCGGTACTTACCTGACGATGATTTTCACGGGGCAGTGACGACACACAATGGTCACGATATATGGAGGTCTGAGAGGCGTTGGGGCTTCACAGGATACAAAAACACTACTGTACACATCAGCCGCCATCTCACCACCACTTGCTGACACTCTTCCACCATCACCATCTGCTGACACCCTTCCATCAACGACTCCACCTGTAATGTCATAATATGGAACAGGAGTTTGGCATCTTCCTCTGTTCTTCAAGATTATAAAGTTTATGTAATTAATATGATTTTAATTTCTGACTGACTTGTTTGATTGGTTGTATAACTAAATGAGTAAGTGAATGATTGACTGACTGGCCATGGAGTGGGTTGACACCGATTATACATTGTAGGTTTACTTTAGGAAGAATTTGTGAACCCACGGAACCTTTAAACCACTGGAATGAACCTTTGAACCATTGAACTGGACATTTGAACCACTGAACTGAACCTTTGATCCTCTGAACTGAACCTTTGAACCATTGAACTGGACATTTGAACCACTGAACTGAACCTTTGATCCTCTGAATTAAATCTTTATCATGTTTAAAATTTTGTTACGTTTGAGGTTCACATCAGTGGTACAAAGTTTGCATCACACACACACACACACACACACATAGAGCAAAAGAACATTGATCTTCTATAAATAACTTGAAATAACAGTAAACTCATACCTAATACTGGTGACATATACTCCACATTATCACAGACGGCAACGTTGGTGATGTTAAGGGTATACGCTACGTCTTTCGTCCCTCCATCAACTGGCTCTCTCCGTGCTAGACATTTACACCTCTTGTCCTCCTCGTACTCAAGATACAACGTCTTGGGTACACCTGCCTCCGTAAACGACAAGGTGGTGGATATAGTTCTCTTATTAATTACGGTACATTCGCCTCGTCTACAGGGACTTAAATCCTTTCGGCATGTTTGTACAGCGAGTGACTCTCCCTCTGTGTCCTGACTGGTAAGAATGATAGTAGCTCTTACTTGTGGATGCTCCACCAGATTCGACCAGTTTACATACACCCGATGTGGTTTTCTGCAACATTTCTTCCCTCGGAGTTTGGTTAGCCTTTCTCGTTTACCTGTTAATTAAAAAAAATAATGATAAATAAATACATTCTCTCACGGGTTTTTTTTATGGTTTTTAGAGTTTAATAACTCGATAGATACTGAATGTTGAAGCATTTTCTTTTTTTTTTCTTTTTTTTTAGGGAAATACAAAATTAGTTAAGTTATCTCTTCACTTCAAAAGGAAACTGATAATTGTCATTATTATTTTATTCAATACCTGAATAATGTTTATAACAGAGGTAGAGAGACAGATAGAGACAGGGAGAGAAAGAGAGAGATTAATGAGTATGGTAGAGAGAGGAAAAGAGGCAGAAAGAGAGACAAAGAGAGTTATGTCATGACACTGAACACTTGGGAGAGAGGGAGACCGAGAAACAATCCATGTCCCCGGTTTACTTTAGTTTAACAACTTTATTGGTTAAACTTGCTTATTCTAAGTAGTTCAGTCAGGTTGTTGACACTTAGGGTGCCGTCACTGTTTACTACCATGCAGGAGAGAAGTTCATGCCCAAAGGACTACTCGGTGTGGGCTAGCAAATTTAGGATAGACAGCAAGAATGTCCTCAATCACCCCTGATTCAATGCAGTAATAACACAGTTCAAGATACAATAAGCCAGGTGGCCTGATGGTGTCACATTCAATAATATAGTGTTCAAGTGTATGCTTTAAAGGTTTATCACAAAGTTTACATGCTTAGTGTTCCGGTATGGGTACAGCGCCACTAACTTGCCAGGTGTGTCTGTATCCAAGCCTAATGCTGGCCACGACTACATCACATAGTCTGGTTCTGTCCTTATGCTGGCCATACCGGTACCTCTCGTCACAAAATTTATTATATATACTAATACTACAATTACCAGGTCTCTCTGCATTTCTCATTTCTTCTAGATCACAGCTTGTGATTTTGACTTGTATGTTTTATTTAAGTACATCATTGGATAAGCCAAGGTCGCAGTTTACATTTTTTCGTTAAGTGTCTCATTGGCCAGTCTGTTAACAAATCCACGATTCCTAATTCCAACATGGGACGGAATCCACACAAATTCAATACAAATGCTGTTCTCCTTAGCTGTTATCACATTTCGTTTCATATCAGAGACAAGTTTAGACATTATGGCTGACAGCGGTCACAGAATATCACACCACCTCCATTTTCTTGATTCCATAGATTTTGTCAACAAAGGATTCTGAAAGGTTCAATGACCTGCAAAAAGTTCGGCATGAAGACTACCGACAAAGTTCACATCATTCACATTAACTCTTATATATTCATAGTATCTACATAGTTCCAAGGGCATGCTGTTAATGTTAAAGTCAAGAGGCAGAGGGTGAGCAGGGCGAAGATTGAGGAGCCTCGTCTTATCAACAAATATTATATCACATTCCACAGTCCTCCGCCATAATGCAGATCTCATCGACATCACATAACACAGCCACGGTCGGTTAAGCTAAAATATCAGCCTTAAGCGTGGACATCAGAGCAAAGGAATTAGCACTCCTCTGTAGGCCATGCCAGGCTCAAATGCTCTCATTCTGGTAAACCTGGTATCCATGTCAGGGGGATATGTACCCGAGATCTGGGTGACAAAGTGTGATAGAGAAACACACACCAGCATCAGGGTTCCCGTCCACTTCTTGGTGATCAACATTCTTAAGTACGGCTGAAGAAATACATTAGTCATAAATCATCATAAATGGTGGGGGTTGAATCGTGTGTGTGTGTGTGTGTGTGTGTGTGTGTGTGTGTGTTGACAGTTGTAATGTTATGATAGTTATGATAATGATGATGGTAAAGATAACGACCAGAGATGTCAAACGAAACATAAACTAACAATATATATAATGATAGATAATAATATTAATAATAATAATAATAATATTATTATTATTATTATTATTATTATTATTATTATTATTATTATTATTATTATTATTATTATTATTAGTTATTATTATTATTATTATTATTATTATTATTATTATTATTATTATTATTATTATTATTATTATTATTATTATTATTATTATTATTATTATTATTATTATTATTATTATTATTATTATTATTATTATTATTATTATTATTATTATTATTATTATTATTATTATTTTTGTTGTTAACAGTGATTCTGAGGATATTATGAATGGCCGCCAGGCTATTCAACCGTGAGCCCATAATGAAGAGACAAAGAGACTCAGTTAGGAATGAAACAGAAACAGAGACAGAGAAAGAGAACAGAGAAAGGGCAGGAGACAAGAAACAAGAGACGAGAAAGACGGAGAGAGAAGACAGAAGAGAGACAGGAACCAGGGCAGAAGCAGAAAGAGACAGACACGAACTTAGAAACAGAGACAGAGAAAGAGAAGGAGACAGAGACAGAGACAGAGAAAGAGAAGGAGACAGAGACAGACATCCAATAGTATTCATAAAAAGATTAGTCCGGATAACCCCTACGTCAGGTGTATGGATTCACGGTTCAATAGCCACTGCGTAAGGAAAAAACACTGTTTATTTTTATGTCTAGAATAATGTTTTGTTTCGTTGATTATTTAAATTATTTGACGAGTAAAGTAATTCCTTCTTTATTAATTTCAATTTCCTATGAAACATTAAGTAGCCAATACAGGAATAATAACCTAACCTAACCCAATTAAACCGTAGCTAACGTAACCTAAACTGACCTAGCCTAATTTTACCTAACCTAACGTAACCAAACTTAAACAAACCTAATTTAACCTAACCTAACCTATAAACAATTCTCGCTTCACCTGTCTATAGAATTAGCTTAAGTCTTACCTGTAGGGGTGGTTGTGAGAGTGGAGAGGGCGCTAACTCTTAAGTTGGGGGTGTGAGTGCCTCTAGCTGCTTCCTTCTCTCGACTAACCTCATGTCCTCAGCCTGACGCGGGACACGGGCTGGAGAGGGACCTTGAACGCTCTGAGATGAAGGACGGCGCCACATTCATATAAAGTTCTAGTAAACAAAAAGCAAAAAACAAAAGAATTAAGAGCTTTTGTTGACGCTTTCTTATGGTATGAAACGCTGCATATAATTTATAATGCTTGTTTTATAGAGATTGTAGCAACTGATACTAAATAAAACGTGAAAATTAATCACTCACTAGCGACTCGCATAGAGGAGCGCCAAGACGTCCTTTATGGTCCGCTGCTGGTGTCTTTACTGTTTTAATCCTTGTTTATTTCTCCCCCTTCTACTCACTTCCACCTACCTGTTGTACTTCCACTGAACTTTTTTCACCTGTTACTTGAGATTTATGTATGTACAGTATGTATGTATGTATGTACAATCAAAGACAAAAGTCATGTCGCGGTTTTGTCCGAAGATTGAATATAATTCGTGAAACATTATGAGAGCTCTACCACAAGGCAGAGCGCACCAAAAGTTCACGAAACGACTTTTGTCTTTGATTGAACACTCGTTACAAAAAGTATCTGCATTATTTTTTTTACTAGACATTATGACACAACAGACGAAGGAATTTCATAACCCTACCAAGACAACATTCACCGGACCACTCCTTGCAAATACGTTCTGTAGCGATTGTACATAGGTCGGAGGTCACTCGGTAAGTTTGTTTATATTCTTATCGTGTGTGTGTGTGTGTGTGGGTGTGTGTGTGGGTGTGTCAGTCTGTCTGTCTGTTTGTCTCTTTATCTGTTTATTTGTCTCTGTGTATGTGTCTTTCTGTATTTGTGTGGCTGTTAGGTTAGGTTAGGTTAGGTTAGGTTAGGTTAGGTTAGGTTAGGCTCATCATTTACCTGAGTCTATAAATGTTTCAGTCTCTAAACAACAACATGGATAACTTTATTGTTTGTCTTTTTGATCACTCTTCAGAGGTCAAGGTCATCGACAGGTCAGGCAGGACTGCATTAGCTGGCGAACGTTGACATTTTTATGCATTGATAATTAGTCAACGTATTTTGTATTTTGTTTAGATAAAATATATAGATTTCATTACATATAGTTTATATTGCTTGTAGTTAAACATAATTTTTGAAACATTATAGTTTATCCTGTGTTATTATTGTTGTTGTTACTGTCATTGTTCTTGTTGTTGTTATATTAGGTTGGGGATGGTTTGGTTGGTTGCTTCAGGACACCTGGTGCACGGGGTGTTACTCAGAAGTCGGGCATGTAGCACGGGAGGTGTTCTGTTGATTATTGTGTTAGTCACTCTGCGATACGAGTCCCTGTCCATACACTTACACGCCTCTTCTTCCTGGTACCTTATCTTGAGTGTAAGTGTTCGGCCCGTCATCTGTGGTGGGATGGGGATGTCTGAATACGCCTTGAGGTATTCCCGTAGTGTGCCCCACTCCAGGTAGGTCAGCTTGGGTTCACAGTCCTGTGTACACATATCAGCCTCCGCTGCCGCTGAAAAATAAACGTAACTACTACTACTACTACTACTACTTTTTTTTTCAACGTGGCCTCCAGCCTCCCCCAATAGCCACACCTTCGCCGCCATTTTATTACCTTAATATTAAATATTCTAATACATAAGGAGCTACCCGAGCTGTGTTGAGTTAGTTGAGCCGCAGATCTATGCGGCTACTACTACTATACAGTATATAATATAATATAATATAATATTTTACTACTACTGCTACTATTGTACAGTAAGGACATACCGACTACTGTAGTATAAATACTGTTAATATTAATAAAGTTATCAGTAAGAGATACTGACCGTTGACGGTAATGATGTGTACAAGGAGGACGAAGGTCAGTCCAAGAGTCACCAACAGACTCCTAATGGTCATGACTGTGAACACAAGTGACTAATTATGTTGACACAGGAATGTTGATATATTACCTCTCCAGTCCCTAACATGCTTGTGTGTGTGTGTGTGTGTGTGTGTATGTGTGTGTGTGTGTATATGTGTGTGTGTGTGTGTGTGTGTGTGTGTGTATGTGTGTGTGTGTGTGTGTGTGTATGTATGTATGTATGTATGTATGTATGTATGTATGTGTGTGTGTATGTATATGTATGTATGTATGTATGTATGTATGTATGTATGTATGTATGTATGTATGTGTGTGTGTGTGTGTGTGTGTGTATGTGTGTGTGTGTGTATATGTGTGTGTGTGTGTGTGTGTTCATTTTGCCATGGTTATATTGAGCAATAATTTAAGCTCGGGACCCATCTTCCACCTGCGGTCTGTCACAAGAAGATAAAACCCTATAGTGGTGGTAAAGAAGGCCGATGTGTACCTGTGGCGCCCGAGTGCTGCAAGACGCCAGGGCTGTCAACTCCGGTAATTCGTTTGTTAATCGGTAAACTGCCAAAATTTGATGACGTAGTCGGTAAGCCGTGACGTCACTGCTCCGACTCTGTAAATTACCTACTTTAGGAAATATGCTTTTTCATGGCTAAAATACCATATAGAATACACAGAAATAAATTGTAGATGTATTTAATTACCTTACCTACATTTTACTAGCGATATTTTAGCAGAACTATATTCTGCTGAGTCACACACGAAGCGATATCGAGACAAGGAAGCCAAAGGATGTCACAACGGTCTGTTTTATGTTGGTATTCAGAGCTTTTTCCATGACTTCCGCTGCAGAGTTTTGCTGGATTCACCATCTAGCCGACATACATCGACAGTTAGTGAGTATTGAGCATTTATATTTGTATTTTACTTTGTATTTGCTATTATCCGATAACCTATTTTTCGTGTAGTCACCCCTTTTCGTTTGCAGTGTTTATTATTCAGAAATTTATAAAACTAATGACAGGAACAACGAAATTCACTGAGTATGAGGACTATTCTAATATAACTACTGTATCTGGGGTCTCCGTTACCCCTCACCACACATTACTGTATCTGGGGTCTCCGTTACCCCTCACCACACATTACTGTATCTGGGGTCTCCGTTACCCCTCACCACACATTACTGTATCTGGGGTCTTCGTTACCCCTCACCACACATTACTGTATCTGGGGTCTCCGTTACCCCTCACCACACATTACTGTATCTGGGGTCTCCGTTACCCCTCACCACACATTACTGTATCTGGGGTCTCCGTTACCCCTCACCACACATTATATTATAGAAAATAGTAATATCCCGTCATGTTCTCGCAACCAATCACAACGAGAGCAGTTGAACCAATCAGCGTGTTCGGTACACAAAGAGTCGGAAATCTCGACAGCCCTGGTACTAAGAACTGACGTAACACACTTGTGAAAACTCCAAAAATAAAGCTGATAGCGCCATCTATTTAACTTATGCTGGTGATGATTTATGTTTCTGTGGAGGTAAGTTATAATATTAGGCTATAATACAGTAAACACACACACACACACACACACTGGAACACTTACTTTTCCGAGATCAATAAAAATGTTGTACCAAGTTCCAATGCTCCCGCCACCTCGTCCAAAGAGATGAGAGACACTAACAGCGACTAAAGCCTCGTCGTATACACTAGCTCTTTGTATATTCTTTCTTCGGTATACTAAACTTAAAGTCACACGGGAGAAAACGTGTGTCCGGGTCAAGCAGGACGTAAAACCTTGATTTATGATATATACATCATTTTTCTCTCTCACGCTATACTACCATATTCTTGGTCACTTAATTTACTTTACTTCTAATCATTTACTTAATCTACTCCTTAAGGTATGGTCGCTGCACCTGAATAAAGGAACACAAACACATGCAGCTTACTCTCGGCACCAAAGAGACACGCAAGTACTCCTCTCACCTTATACTCCAGCAAGGTAGATTAGGTACTTCAACACACAATCAAGCAGGGACCATAACTGCGTCCTTAACACTTAGGTTATTACAGTAGTGACAGCACCTCCAGTAGCACCAACACTTCTTCATCACCCAGGTAACTACGATCTTGAGACGCCCAGAGATCCATAGGGAGGTTATACAGTGACCATAGGCATGACCCACTACACCAGGTAGGCTACCCCCGCCCACACCGCCCGTGCGAAGAGTCCCGACTCCCTAGTTTCTAAATACTGAGGCTACAGGCCGCGTCAGTACCTAGGCCTGCGGGTGCCAGTGCTTACAAATTACGATGGCATTATTCTGGCCCTCCACACATACATTTTCTTAGGTATTGTTTGTGACTTCATGCCTTTAATTATATACTTAATTCTAAATTACATAACACAATCAGTGACCGAGTTGTCAGGATCGGACACATTCCTTCATACATCTCATTATCTGGGTAACGGAGGCCTAATAGTTTTAGGCGCCAACAGGGACGAAGGCCTTAGTTCTAAGCTTGGTATATCATACTTCACTTTACACACAGTTTATGGTCATCCCCGACACTTTGCAAACATTTACCATTCCCATAAAATTCTCGAATCATGGTGCTATCCGAGGCTGTCCGTCAAATGAGATAACGATGTGTACTATCCTCACACGGACGTCAGTAAGATAATTTCACGTTATCATAGTTTATGGGTCAACCCTAACATTACACTTATAGTTGATCTAATACACATTATTTTTCAGATCATTAAAATTATATATTTTCACCCAACACATAATATAGCTATGTTTATTAATCTTCCCCAGACGTTTATGCCATAATCTTGAGACTCTGGTACATTTATTCCCAATATTACACTATTAAGTACCAACTGTGCCACCCTAACCCTCATATGAGTACCTTTACTTCTCCGTTAATACCATAGATATACATACTTAATATTATATGCACGGACACGGCTATAATGCGTACAAAACATACAGTAAATGAGTTACCCCTTCGGAGCCGTTATCATTTTCTGTGACACGACATCATAGAAAACATTGACACATTAATACGATTTTGTTTGTTATGCAGCTATAATATAAATCATAAGAGATATAGAGACGAGTATTAACGTGCGCAGTACGTCGTGGCGTCTTATTGATCCTATTGTATGTCCATATAGTTGTCATTCTCAATAGACACCTTGTTTTATGTGGTATTATCTTATCGTGCTGTAGAAATTCAATAATTTAACTACCATTTCTGAAGCAGTCATATAAACAGATATACTAGATCAGTATACAGAACCGTAATATATACCCGAATATATGTTTTCTATGAATATTATCAGGGGTATCACTCACTATATATATTAATTCCCATGCATGGAAGCAAACACAATGTGTTTGAATACCTCTCACGCAAATGTGAATAACAAAGGCATACTGCCTCACACTCCTGTACTCACGCAGTTGTGAGTAAGTTACCCTCTGTGCACTGAACTAAACAAACAATGTATTTGAAATACTGTGAAACATTCAATGTCATAATATCCTGACCACTGGGATCTGTTATACAGTACACATCCTTTGTGACCTCCATTAAAATGTTGTGGTAATCACTAAAAATCAACAAAAAATAAACATCGAACACCTGATCTAACATTTCCCAACCTACAAAAGGTCAAGAGGCAGACATAACTAAATACTCCTAGACGAAATATTTGGTCGAAAGTGATCATGTGGAGCAGAAGAGAAAGATATTTGAATATAATATCCGGCTAAGGTGTGCTTAGTGAACTTAAAATCCGTCAAATGTGTTGTATCCTCATCCTGTTTATATATCTCGTCCAACACAAGTAAACACGTCTGGTTGTATACAGAATCACTTTATAATCCTCCATCGGTTAAATAAGGTAAAATTTTCGTAAAGATATGTACTATTTTGGGTTAGGTTAGGCAGGGCAGGGCAGGGCAGGGCAGGAGGGACAGTTCTCACGGCACATCATGAGAATTATCTTAATCTGACAGAATTCCGGTGTGGTGTGTGAGTGTGAACTGTCTCAAGTTTTAATAACTAGTCCACTATCACCACAGCCACCACCACCACCACTATCACCACCACCACCACCACCACTATCACTACCAGAGGAAGGAGATCCTGTTGTCACTAGCCGAGAAGGATCACTCGTGTCGTCGTCCCCGGACAAGAGAGACAGTCCGTAATACCGAGAGCTTAAAACATACAGTTACTATTGTATTATAAATTCTCTTTTAGACATTGACATGTACCGAAAACGTATATAATCAGGAGCAACAGTCGACAGTTAATGGAGTGTTTGACTGTGAGGAGAGTTTCTGTCAGTGTTGAGGAGTACGACTTTACTCCTTTATGACTCACCGCAGGATATAACTGGCAGTAGTGAGTACGACCATACTTTCTGTCTACAAATATTAGTTATAAGTATAACCATACTTTCTGTTTACAAGTACTACTGGTGTGACGACTCTGTTCCCTCCTCACTCTACCACCACTTGCTCCAACTTGTCACCAGGAGAAGAAACTGCTTCACGAACCTACTGTACTCGACCCCAGTGAGTCAGAACCAGTTTCCCATCTGACTATGAGACCGAGGTATGGAGGCAAGTGTGTCTGCCTGGTAAACTGAGTCTCTTCTCTGCGGCCTACAGTGTTCCTCTTCTCCCGGGGTGTGGACGACGGGTTGTATTAAGGACTACTGCTGGTGGTGTGGTGTGGACTACGGCGGTAATCCCTGGTTCCTTGTGGTTGGCCATCACAGCCTAGACTCGCTACCTCAGCTGCCATTTCTATCAGGTTTTGTGTTGTTGTTTATAGTATTTTTTTAAATGTTTAAAGTATGAATAATTAATTAGGTAATATTCTGGTGTTTTGATAACTACATAGTTTGTTTTACTTGTGTTATGTAAAGTATCTAATTTACTGTATTAATCAATACTTAATATAAATGTTATTAAATGACTCGGTTTAATTAATAATCTTTTGAAGATTAACTATCCTAACACTACCTTGGGGGTTGAGTTAGGTTAGGGTGCTTAATTTTTAGGTTAAATAATTGGTCGTGTTTAATCATCACGGGTTGTTGCAGCAGGATAGTGTAGCAAAAGCTCTTGTGTTGTTTCATCCACAGATGGCGCTACCCCGTGGACACAGATGGCTCCTCCTGGTCACCATCTACCTCGTCTCCTGTGTGCTGTCGTCCTCTGCGGTGATCAACAGACGAGCTAGTTGTTTCCTCACTTCACCCACTACTGTCAGCGTCCCAGCAGTGACCACAACTACCACCATCCCAACGGAGACAACCACAACTACCACCATCCCTACGGAGACAACCACAACTACCACCACCCCCCCTACTGAGACAACCACAACTACCACCACAGACACAGGCAGCACAATAAACAGAACCTCGGATCAACACAAGTTCTCCTGTACTCTGGTCAAGAAGGGACCCGTCGTCACGATGACCTCTTCGTCAGGATTGTCAGCGAGGCGATATGAGAGCCAAGACGTGGACAACCAAGAAGGCTGTGAGACACGACTGTTGCCTCCTCAGTGTCTCGATACAGATCCACAACTTGTACAACTCTCAGGTTTACCGTGTGAGTGTAGCATTTTCCCCAGAGGTTTTGATGTGGATGAATTACCTGCGTGGTGTAGGTGTCTCCTGTGTAGCGACACTGCCCGGGTGTTGCCCCTCGATGTGTTCCCGGTCCTTGGTCACACCTACTACCTACACTTTTACCGTAACTGCAAGCAAACACCCGACTACAGACACAGATTACTCTGTTCACTGGGTAGTCAAGATGGACGATTGCTCGATCGTGGCAACAAAACTTTCACTTCCCGTCGCGGTGGTCACAGCATCACTCTCCTTCAGGACGGACCTATGTACAAAAGACCTAGAGTAGAACTTCTTCTAAACATGCTAACCTTACCTGATGTCTGTTTGGTATTCATACTGAAATATGAATTACTATCCCAGGAGGAGAAATGTTTCTTCACCAGAGTATTAACTATATACCTAGGAAGAGCAGTGGATAGCAAAGACTTTTATTATCGTACCTGTCTGCAAGAGCTAAAGGCTCTTAGAAATTACATACAAATTAATGAAAACTCTTCATTTCTGTATGAAGGAAATCTAAGTTTGCATTTCCAAGTTACAGGATCTTTACCTCGGCTATGTGTTATTTGTTTCATGTACACTAAACATCATCTAAGCACACCTCACTGCTCGACCTGTATCATCAACTCCTTTATTAGTAAGGACAAGAAATCAGACGTTTCTTCTGGGAGAAACTATTACCTGTTGGTAAAGGCGGAGGATGAGGCTTGTCTATCATGTCTTAAAGATTTACCAACAACTTCGGGACTACTTGAAGCTCAGGTTCTTCACCACCAAGGGGAAGTTAATGTTTCGTTCAGAACGAGTGAGACAAACTTCCTGCCCAACAATACTCAATACAAATTTAAGATGACACTATTAAACCTTGGTTTAAAAAGTTGTTCTTCCTTATCTTACCTTCGTCTGGAGTATCCTTTTGATAAGTACTGGTATGTTCATAATGGTTCAGACGAACTGATTAGTCAGACAAGGAATCCGTGCTTAGAAAACATTGGGACTATTTGTCGCTCTGTCCAGAATTCTAAGGAGTTGAAAATATTTGAGTGTCTTTGGATTAAGCTCGTCTTTCTCATAAAGTGTCATATTAAACACTTGATGAATTATTATACAATGTTAGATATGTTTCACTGTAACCAAACGGATGATCTGTCATCTTTGTGTGAGCGTAGACTCCATCTCTCCCGCTACTTGCATCCCTCCAACAAAGTCTTGGTACTGATAATGGATCAGAAATATCATCGCAGCCTTTTCGATAAAATTTATCTACAGCGTCTCAATCAAGTCACTTTAGATACAGATCTGATTTTTGAAATCTTTTATACCAAATACCGATCAGCAGGGGAATGTGTAGCTGCGACAGACCTTCAACAACTGGGATCATTGCTTCTCAGCCCTTGGGGACACAGACACCTCGTGAGTCGTTGTTTTGTCATCAATAATCCATCCGAGGATGTATACTTCAACTTCTTTCAGATTCCCGACACTGGTTGCGTGAAGTCAGAAACTATCACCACAAACAACATTACCATAAGTATGATGTCGACAGAAGATGAGGAACTCGATGGTCTTGACGACGACAACTGGTATAAGATGAATCACTCCTGCAGAAGAATATACATGAGGCCGCCAGGACTCGCCTGTCCACCTTTAACACCGCACAGTCCAGACTTTCAGGCCGTATTAGACGTGGCTACAGGAGCCATTGCCAACGGAGACACCTTGTGCTTAAAGGCGCTGTGTTCTGGAAAGTTTAACTTGCGGGGTGTTGATGGAGACGGCGTTGCTCTGGTTGGACCGGTTACAGACACACTGGCAGGAGGAAATTGTTTAAAGTATTTACCGCCTCGCTTCTGGAAGTGGCTGCAGGAGGCGTATAATAAACGTCGCGTGACCATAAATAAATTCTGGAGCACAGACTTAGTGGACTACATGGTGTTATATCCCTTAACGGGTCCCCAGGTGATTGTCGACTGGAGTTATGTGTCACACAAGTGGTGGGAGGTGTCACTGTGCCTCGTGGCAGCTGTGGTGACTGTTGCCATAATATCGGGCAACACGCTGGTCCTCGTCACTCTGATTACCGGCGGCCATCATGGGGAGCCACAAAGTTTACTCAGAGCCTCACTGGCTGTTGCTGACCTGCTGATGGGGTTGTTCCCAGCCACTCTGGCTGTCCACGACCACGTAGCCATCACCCTCGGCTCACTCGACATCTATGACCTCGACACCGAAGCTTTATTTGCCTACATCACTGTCTCACAAAAAGATTTCCCAACTTTGTTCCGACAGTTGTACTTTAAACGACCTGGCTACCCAGCCTTCTGTGGCTTCATCTTCACCTTGTCAGTGACAGCTTCCCTGCTCACGCTCCTTTCTCTCAGTCACGAGAGGTACACGAGGACCTCCAGACCACTCAAGGTAAACAGGCTTATCACTCTGTCTAAAGTTATGACGATGATCTTCGTCGCCTGGGTGTTATCTTTGTTATTTTCAATCATAGTCTTCTTAACTCGGGAAGAGTCGGTGAGGTTCATAGGCTTCTTCGACCCCATCTCCAAACTGACGCTTTGTCTGCCCACGGGAGGTGATACGTCCGTGTCATCAGTGATCATGTACCTGCATATAAGCATCGTAGGTCTGTCCACAGCAGCCACGTCCGTCCATAGTGCCAGAGCCATACTGGCCTGGCGCGTGGAAGTCAACAGACAGAAAGAAGATCAGAAAATGTGGCATTCCTTCGTCCAGGTTGACGATAAATGGACCAAACAGGACCAACAAGTGACCGTCAGCTTAACCATCATGATGGTGGTGTTCATGGCGTCGTTGTTGCCAGTGTTGCTGGACAGTGCGCTGGAGTTGAGGACTCGTGCACCTGTCGTCCACTACTTCACCTGGTGGACGTTAGTGGCTGCCAGCGCTACCAATCCCATCGTGTACAACCTGCGCAGCCAACAGTTCCGTAAAGACGTGCTCAGCCTGTTGTGTCACAGTCGCCATCTCTCTCACCAGCCTCCCTCTCGTCCTACTGACACCAACACGGAAACAAAAACCTGAGGCACCACTACTGTACATTCCTTACAAAGTAATTTTTACCTGACGTGTGAGGAGTGTGGGAGTCAAGGTGAGGGGTTAGTGGTGTGGGAGTCAAGGTGAGGGGTAGTGGTGTGGGAGTCAAGGTGAGGGGTAGTGGTGTGGGAGTCAAGGTGAGGGGTAGTGGTGTGGGAGTCAAGGTAATGTTCTATATCACTTACCTTCTCAGCCTATGGTACTGTTTTAATAATAATAATAATAATAATAATAATAATAATACCGGTAAGACGAAGGCTCTCAACAATAATAATAAATAGTAGTGATATTTTTGTGTGCTGAAGAGACCTGGCAAGTCGCCCATACAACTAGGGGTGACTCGCGGCCTCTATATACACGGGAGTCGAGGCCAAGTCATGTCAGTGTGTGTTGCAACGCGGTAGTGTACAGTAGTGTACGTGTGGTGATTCCCAGTAGATGGAAATGTTCTGGTTTTTGTGTTTGTGTGATATCAACAGAATGATAGATCAAATATATTTCACACAACTTGTGAACGGACGAAAAAGTGTTGAAATATAATTATGCGAATCAAGGAAATTTTGCACGGTGTTTTAACGAATACATTTTATATTATAATTATATTATTTACGAATTGTCTCGCTCCCACAAAATATGAAAATATGCTTTTATTTTCATGTGGGAGAAAATACAAAATTTTCCAGGAGAATTTAATGCAACATATTAATTTATCAAAAAATTGAATTGAAATTTTCATGAACGTTTATTATTATTATTATTATTATTATTATTATTATTACAGCATAAACAATAGCACTATTATAGATACTGTGTTTAATATCAATATCATTAAC